>NC_056745.1:1560796179-1560991179 GCF_019279795.1 Protopterus annectens | reverse complement strand
TCAAGTTATTAGCGTAAATTACTGTCTCTTCCTGTGCTAGTTAGTTGAGCGGTTAGTAGTTGGGAATGGAAATATGTAGTTGGCTAAGATTTTAGGAAAGAACCTAAATGCTGTTTTTTTCTTTCCCTTCACACTTACCTGTTTGGCTGTGGTGATGGTTGTGGCATGCTGGGGGTAGGGAGTGCTGAATAACATGCTGTTAGGGTTCTCAGATTTTCATACATAACTGTAACTTTTTATGGTATATTCTGTTCATTTATTATTTTTGTCGTAGGACCATCTGACTTGCTGATAAACATACTTTTGGTGCTGTGAATAAGGCTGTCATGTTGTCACAATGTTGCACAACTATATCTGCGGTGGTGCAGCGGTAGCATTGTTGCCTCACAGCAAATGTTCTCCCGTTCAATTCTCGGCTGGAGTGTGGGGAGTGCCTTCTGTGTGGAGTCTGCATGTCCTCCGCGTGGTTGAGTGGGCGTTCGAAAGACATCCGTAAATGGGCGTGCCTTGGCTGAATGTCGAGCTGGCACCTCAGTGTTCATGAAAATCTACTGCCAATCATTAGCGGACCGGAGTTCTGCTGTGGCGACCCCTAACCGGGAAAAGCCAAAAGACAAACAACAACAACATAGTGGAGCCAGAATTTGAAAACAACACATTTGCAACAAGCTAGCTACCACCACCATGGCTGAACAGTCGGTTTACAGAGCTGTGTTAAAACACAGTAAAGGGATAGGACTGAGGGAGGAGATGGTTAAGAAAACATCATTCATCAGAGAGTCGGTATACTGAACTGAACTGTCTATAATTAATTACTGATAATGTACAGGATCATATTTTAATTTGTATTGAAAAGCACTAGCCCTTGAAGTCAGCTAACAAAATAACTAATGATTCTTGTTTTTCTGAAAACTTTTCAACTTAAATGGGACTTACAAGTAAGCATTTTGAAGTTTTGGAAACACACAAGCACCTACAGTAGTCTTCTTTGACCCTTTAGCTTTACAATATGTTATCATTTACCTCTCAATCTCTCACAGCAAGAAATCTTGACAAAAATAATAGTGGGACAAAGTTCCAAAAATAGGGACAGATTTTAAATATTGCTTCTGTAAACTCAAGATGGTTGCTAAAATAACAGGTTTTGCATTATTATGTATTTTTTTGAAGTACATGAAGTCTGAAATTCAAATAGCTGCAGTCATAGGTCTCAAACTCTTAAGAGGCTAATGTAGAACACAGACCCTAACAATGTGTGACAAATGGTCAAAATGTGGAACACCCTATTTTCGCACTGCGCGAAACGTGCCATTGCCATGGAGCACGGTAGAACTGTAAAATTCAATAAGACACATTCTTTCTCAGATCCAAAACCTTTACTTGATAATCTGCAATACCATAATCACAACATAAGTAAATGAAACAGCACATTACAAAAATAAAAATCACATTTACTACATTCTCTAAACAGACATATTACATGTCACACAAATTATTTATTTAGACCAAGTTAAACAGCGTCCTGTCATACATGAGATGTAACTTATTGTATGCTGCTGTGGCTTTCTTGGCAGCCTCTAAAACATGTTTTGGCAGCTTAACATCACAGCAGTCCAGTTCTTCATTCATTTTAGCTACCAACAAAGAGTTCGATATTTTTACACTCAGAGACTGATGCAGTTCAGTTTTCACTTTCCACACCATACTAAATGCTATTTCCACTTGCGCATTAGAGTGTGGCAAGCAAAGACTGAGACATCTAGTATGTGCATGTCTAATGACCCTGAGGGGGTCAGTATCTGTGAACAAAGCAAATTCTTGCAGTTTTTGTTGTCTTTGTGCACTGGAACTGAAATGGCAGTACACACCTGATATAAGTTCTTCAACTGGTGAATGTAGTGCTTTTACAGCAGCCTTACTGCAGACATCTGCCAAGTGGCAGAGACACCCCATGTTTATAATTGTGGGCTTCACCTCCTTTAAACGAGACAGGACAGAATTGTGTTTCCCAATCATTGAGGCAGCATTGTCTGAAGAAAAGCCCACAATGTTGTAAAACGGAATATTAAATTTTCTCAGAGTGGATATTAAAGCATCATAGGTTCATAGGTAGGTACTAGGCTATCGGCCCAAGGGCCTACGTATGCCTAGCCAACAAGGTTCCATGGCTTAAGCCACCCAAGAAAGTTATTTTCCTGTGCCCACTGTCGAGCAGAGACACAGAACTGATCCCCGGGGTATATTTCCTATTTCCCATCCACTCATCAAGATTTTTCTTGAAGAGTGCTAATGAAGAACTTTGCTTGACACAGATGGGTAGCTTGTTCCAGAGTATAGAAAGTCTCTGGGACAGGAATCTATCCCTCCAGAATGTCCTGTTTATTGTGGTGACAGGGTTTAGGTCCCTAGAGCGTGTAGCTCAGAGGGATTGGGATTTCTTTAGGTGTAGCATGTCCAACAGCTCTGGGTTTGACATAGCTTTATATTGTTAGGCAGAGATCACCTCGGAGTAGGCGATATGCTATGGAGTAAAGCTGGAGCTTTCTGAGGCGGTCAGTATAGGGCATTTATTTGAGGCCAGTAATCCTCTTTGTGAGGTACTGCTGTGGCCTGTCCAGCTGCTGCAGATGTCTTGTGAGGTACATTCCAAAAGGGGCATTGTACTCTATAATGGGTCTAATGAGTGTTGAGTAGAGGGGAACAATGACCTCTTTTTTCCTGGATGAGAACCCTTTTATGATGAGGTGTGCCATGCAGAAGGACTTCCTGACTACTGTGGTGATGTGACTATCAAAGGAGAAACTACTGTCCACCTGGGTCCCAAGGTCTCTTATCACGCATTCAGTGTTAAGTAGATTGCTGCCTATGTGGTAGTTCATGGGTACAGAGTTTTTACCAAAGGGGATGACACTGCACTTTTTGGCACTGAGCTTGAGGCCATGGCTCTGATACCAGGCATCTGTCTCAGTGAGGCCCTTCTGTAGGATGTCCACATCATTTGGAGACTTGACTATGGCTCCTAGTTTGCAGTCATCTGCGAACTTCATTAGCCAGAGGCCTTCTGTGTTAGCCTGTACTTCAGAGAAGTAGATACCAAACAGGAGAGGTCCCAGGACGGAACCCTGTGGTACTCCACTTGTCACTGCTTTGAGGTCAGATTTGGAGTCTGCAACTTTTACAGTGTGGGTTCTGTCAGTGAGCCAGTTGGCAACCCATCTTGTGACGTAGGGATTTATACCTAGTTTAGTGAGTTTAGTTATAATTTCAGAATGGGGGATGGTGTCAAAAGCCTTGGCGAGGTCAAGATAGGCTGTGTGAACCATCTTACTCTCATCCACGGCTTTGGTGACTGCCTCAAAGAAGTCGATCAGGTTCAGTAGGCATGATCTGCCTTTCACAAACCCGAACTGGGTGGGATCCAGAGTTTGGAGGTTACCAATGTCTTTGTTTATGAGTTCCATGATGATACGTTCCATGGCCTTGCAGACCAGGCTCGTCAGGTTAATAGGTCGATAGTTCCTGGGATCAGTGGTGGCTATCGCTTTGTGGAGTGGGATAACTGTTGCTGTGCACCACTCAGTGGGCACAAAGCCTGATGTGAGGCTATTATTGAACATGGTGCTTAAGTGGGGAGCCAGTTCGTTCTGATGTTCATGTAAAATGCAGCCTGGGATGTTGTCCGGTCCCATGGATGTTGTGTTTTTCGCTTTAGAGAGTGCAGCTTTTACCTGCGTAGTTGTGATTACAGGGACTCTGCATTCTTCCTGTATAGATATGAGCCCTTTAGGGGGTGAGAGGGGGTAAAGTTAGCACTGAAACTATCTGCCAGGATGTTGGCAATATCAGTTGGTTCTGTAATTATCGTGCCTTTGTGCTGTAACGCAGAGCAGAGCTGGGTGTTGCCATCTAGATTCTTGACATAGCTATTGAATGCTTTGTGGCTGTCCTTGGATTTAGTGGCGATTTTGTTTTCATAGCTAGTTTTGGAGGATCTTATAAGGGATCTCAGCTTCTTACTGAGGCTGACCAGGGAGCTTCTTCACTCATGGGATTTTACTCTCTTTTGCAACAGTTTCTTCCTTTTGTTGTACAGTTTATTTATGGCAGGGGACCACCAGATTGGCTTCCTTTTTTTGGAGGATAGCGTCTTGGTTCTGTTTGGGATAGCACGATCCATGCACTCGTATAAGTGCTTATACAGTGCATTTGTGTAGGATTCAGCAGTTGTAACTTATTGTCCATCTGCATGGGTGTCATCAAGTTCACCACTTCTGTCTTAAGAAGCATGAAGTTGGCTTTGGAGAAATTTTTTACTGTGGTTTCCTTAATGGGGGGTGGGGTGGGATGTGGATATCAAGGGTGATAAGCTTATGGTCGGATCGGACCAATGAGGAGTTGACTTCAGGTGTGGAACACATGCTGTTAGTATCAGCCTGCATTCAAATTGCTGGAACCTGTGTTCTGAGAAACTGCCTTACAGACTATCTGCAAATATACAGAGCTGAGTATATTTTTTTTGGTTCTAGAGTTTGTTAATTGTTGCTTAGATCTCTGTTGAAACTGTTGTTTCACTGTTCTGAGACTGATCTGCAAACATTGCCTGTCCAGTTCCTGACACATTCTGGCATATGAAGGCACCTTATCACATTTTTGCTTGCCTTTTCATCAAGGTAACCAACAAGGATCACTAACAGTTTGTCATCTCCCATGTCTTTGCTTTGGTCCATATACACAGAATGGTGATTTCTGGCAGGCTGCTGCAGCATCATTCTGGTAATGAGGCCCCAGAACATCCCGTGCAACGCATGTTGCTCCACATGTCATTGTACGGAGAACATCTTGATCCTCTCCACACTTCTTCATATATTTCAGGATGTGTTCTCCTGCTGCAAATGATAAGTTGTGTTTAGCAAAGAGAGACACAAAACCAACCTCTGCCTCATCCACCTTTGTGCTTGCTAAACTCTGAGGTCCAAAGAAATCCACCACAGATCTCCCAGCTGCATGCTTGCAGTTCTGCCTGTGTTCCTCACTGTTGGCATGTCGTTGCAGATCATGTCAGCCCCCATGATGGATTGTGAAATCCGTATTACAAGTCTTGCAGAAGGCATACTTCACTCTGCGCCTACTCATAGAAAGCCAGTCAAAGGCACTTGCCCAACTTGGCTGAAAAATTGTGTATCTTCTCTTCTTTGGGGTGCAATCTGTATCTACATCCCTGTCCTCATTGTAATCTGGGAAGTCTGTAGCTAGCAGGTTTGTAAAACAGTGGTGTTAAACAATGACAAATTAATGGGGCTATAGTGCAGAAAGGAAAATTAGAAAATCTCCTCAATAGCAAAGATACAAGACAATAGGGCCATAACCTACCCATATCACTGGAAGTTTCCTGACTTTGCACCCTCTTCTCTTACTCATCTCTGCTCCTTTTGTTTACTATAAAGGCCTGCATGATTCACTTCCTTGCTTCGACGACACTTTCAATCCTCTGGTGCTCACTTGCCCACCTAACCAGTGTTGCAGATGGGAAGAGTGACTTTCATGGCATTCAGTACTCAAAACACCCTTGATTATATCTCAAAATCCATGCCAAGAATAAACAAGACCTTTCTGTAGGATGTCAACATCACTTGGGGAGTTAATAATAGCTACCAACTTGCAATCGTCTGTGAACTTTGTCAGCCAGTGTCTCATCGTGTTGGCCTGGACCTCAAAGAAGTAGATGCCAAACAGGAGAGGACCCAGGACTGAACCCTGTGGGACTCCACTTGTGACTAGTCTGCAGTCTGACTTGGAGTCAGCTACTTTCACTCAGTGGGTTCTATCTGTGAGCCATTTTGTAACCCATCTAGTGATATAGGTGTTGATGCCTAGCTTAGTGAGTTTTTCTATGATTCCTGAGTGGGGAATGGTATCAAAGTCTTCAACAGCTTTGGTGACTGACTCAAAGAAGTCGACCAAGTTGAGCAGGCATAATCTACACTTCACAAAACCAAACTGTGTAGGATCTTGAGTTTGGAGATTCCAGCTATCCTTGTTTATTAGGTCCATGATGATGTGTTCCATAGCTTTGCATATCAGACTCGTCAGGCTAATGGGGCGATAGTTCCCAGGGTCCGTAGTCGCTCCTCCGTTGTAGAGAGGCATGACTATAGCAGTGCACCATTCGGTAGGGACAAAGCCTGAGGTGAGGCTGTGATTGAACAGGGCACACAGGTGAGGTGCCAGTTCACTCTGTAGTTCATGTAAAACACAGCAAGGGATATTGTCAGGTCCCATAGAAGCTGTATATTTGGCATTAGACAGTTTCACTGAGACCAACGACTGGTGTCAGACCCATGGCTTTAAGCTCAATGCCAAAACATGTGTCATCATCCCCCTTGGGAAAAACCCAGTTCCCTTGAGTTACCACATCAATGGTAGTCCACTGAACACAGAAGACTCATCAAAACTAAAACAAAGATTGCCCCTTGGCTCTCAACTGAATCCAAACTCAAAATAAAACTCAGAAATAAAGCCTGGAATACCTGGCGTAAAACCAAATCAATCCTAGACCGTACGAAATTCCAACAACTAAGAAATGCAACGAAAAAAGCCATAGTAGCTGACAAAAAAATTTTTTATTGTTTGTTACAGAATAAGCACCAAAATAACCCTCAGAAATTCTGGGCAGGCTTGAATAACCTTCTCCACCCAGGTAAATCATCCACTCCAACTCCTGAAACAGCAATGGATAAAGACCCCATAGAAATAGCCAATACCTTCAATATGTTCTTTACAAACATTACCAAAACCTTAGCCAACCAACTATCCTCTTGTAGCCAACCGATCATGGAAACACTACCACAACCTTTAAAGACCTTCTTCCTAAAAAGTGTCCCTACATCTTCAATAAGAGCCCTTTACAAAAACTTAAACCATCTACCCCTCTGCAGACCTACTCCCAGCAGAATACCTTCAAAAAGCTGCAGATGTTATAGCCTATCCAGTCTCTATCCTCATTAATCGAACTTTCTCAGAGTCAATAGTACCAACTTTATGGAAAGTATCCCATGTAATACCACTCCATAAAGGAGGGACATCCACTGAATTATCTAACTATAGGCCCATAGCGTTAATGTCCCCATTAGCCAAAATTATGGAAAGATGTATGCACAAACAGCTACTCCACTATCTTATCCATAACAACCTACTAGCCAACTCCCAGCATGGTTTCAGACCCAAACACAGTACCACAACTGCCCTTCTCTCCTTCACTGACACAATAAACCATAACCGTAATGACAAGAAAGTGTCCTCTGCCTTATTTCTAGACCTATCAAACGCATTTGATATGGTCAACCATCAACTACTCATGGAAACCTTAAAAAACCTCTACCTGGATAACTTGACACTAGACTGGTTTAAAGCCTACCTCTCAGACAGGAAACAAGCAGTATTGTGGCAGAATACTCTCCACTTTACTACCAAATACCATTGGGGTCCCTCAAGGGTCCATTTTGGGGCCACTTCTTTTCTCGGTCTTCATTAATGACCTCCATACAGTCATTCCCGAGGCCACCTGTATTCAATATGCGGATGACTCAACACTGGTTTGTTCGGATACATCTCCAGACAGACTATTAACTAAAACCCAAAATTGCTTCACCAAAGTCGAAAACTGGCTATTAGAACGACAGTTAATCCTAAATCCTAAAAAAACTAAATTATTGATCTTTCAACCAACTCACAAAAATCACCTTATTGATGTCTCCATAACATCCAAAAATGGTACTATCATTTCCCCAGACCCCCACACAAAATTGCTTGGAGTTACTATTGATAATAAACTGAAATTCGACATACATATCAACCTGTCCATCAAAACAGTAAACAAAAAATTAGGATCGCTCTATAGAATTAAAAACTTCCTAACACCAAGTACTAAAATCACCATTGCCCAAACACATTTGCTCTCCACCCTTCTTTATTCATCAGCAATATTCACCAATCTTAGCAAAACCATACTTGATAAACTATCCAGCTCATATAATAATATAGCTAGATTTGCAGCAGGAACTCCATACAGGACCCATCACTGCACCAACCTCAAAAACCTAACATGGATTGAACTCCCCAACCTTGTTAGAATTACCCAACTTACTGAGGTATATAAAATTCTCAAAAACCCCAACAATTGTCCTTCACTTCAGAACCTAGTCCTTCTATACTCTAATCTTAACAGTCTACGTTCTGCAAACAGACCACTCATAAAGATGGTCAAAGCTTACAATACTGGAGGAGATGCACTCTTTACAAACGCCGTTGGAAAAGTCTGGAACTCTCTTCCCACCAGTATTCTTTCCTCTACCTCTCTACCCCATTTCAAGAAACAACTGTTTCACCACTATCAGAAGCACTGGCTTTGCCAATGCTCATCTCCTGACTGACATTTCCTAGTCTCTATTATCTACCTGAATTGTTCATTGTCTTCATTTTTTTATTTCCTTATATGCATTGTTAACATATGAATTTTGCAACCTGATTGTATGTTTGATATTTGACTGTTTCTCTCTCTGTAATATTATAATTTTGGAAATGTCTGTATTTTGTTTAATGTTGGAGCTTTTCTCCCCGGGCCTCCGCTGAAAAAGGACATTGTATCCAGTCGGATTTTTTTTTCCCGGTTAACAAATGTAAAATAAATAAAATAAATAAATAAGAGATCTGGGAACACAGGTTGAAAGCAACTTCTCTTTTGACCACCACATTGCCACTGAGGATAGAATGCCCTTTTATGTGGCACTTCTCATTACTAAGGGCTTTGCATCTAGAAGAAAGAGGTCATTGTCTGCCTCTACTCTTCCCTCATTAGGCCAGTCATTGAGTACAATGCCCCATTTGGCGTGTACCTCACTAGACATCTGCAACAACTGGAGAGGCTGCAAAAGTACCTCACAAACAGGATCCTTGGCCTTAAACACTTGTCCTATATGGACAGACTCAAAAAAACTCCAACTATTCTCTGTCTCATATCGCCTACTTAGAGGTGATCTCTGCTTGACTTACAAAGTCATGTCTGGCCCAGCTCTGTTAGAAATGCTACATCTATAGAAATTACAATCCCTCTGCACCACATGCTCCAGAGACCTCAACCTCATTACCACAATCAAAAGAACATGCTGGAGGGACAGGTTCATAACCCAGATACTGCTCATTCTATGGAATAGACTTCCCATACATGTCAGGCATAGCACCTCACTGGGCCTCTTCAAAAGAATCTTGATGAGAGGATGGGAAATAGAAAATTCACCCCGGGGATCACTCCAGTGGCTCTACTTGACAGAGGCACTAGGAACTAAGGTTGAGTGGCACAATGCCAGGGTAATCTTATGGGCTAGGCTTATAAAGACTCCAGGGTCATTAGCCTAGTGCACACCTATGAACCTATGAACAAATATACTTGCAACACACATTATGACAATACTACTTGCATTTTACATTCACCACTTTAGATGCGTTCTACCCCTGTCCTACAGCCAGGTCTGGACCTGGCAAAGATGCCTAAAACAGGTACTTAAAACCAGGGCCATCTTTACTTTTACAAGAATGTGCCATTTAAGACATCATGCCATGGAGCTCAAGTTGCACTCTTAAAGTTCTACCAAAAAACAAAACCGGATACTTTAAAGCATCTCATTACTATAAATAACTCACTTTTGACATTCATCCTGAGGTAATCTACCAATGTAGTACCGCGCAGGATGCACAGTAGCAAAGTCCGCCCCAAACACGCCTCCAGCCCTGTGGAGACAGCAGCAGCATGATTATTCAACAGTGTGCGGAATGCAATGTAATTAATATTCAACATCTGTGCCGAAAGCAACCCAATGTTTTATTGTAGACATTCAGTACCAAAAACTGAAATGTTTTATTGGGGACATAAATCTAAAATGCATGTTGTACATCATATTTCAGTCAGTCAATCGGGCAGAGTTCACACAACCAAACTGTTTCTCTAATCGATACTGTTACATTTTAACAGCTGAAAATGTTTCCCGAAGATGCTAGCAGCACTGTTGCACAGCACTTGTTCAGTGCTGAACTGGTCACCTGGCCTTAAGGCATCGAAATCTGAGAAGAAGCAGGGGTTGTGGAGGGCACAGCGCCCCCACAAGGGGGTGTAGGGGGGGCTTGCCCCCCCTGAAAAAGGAGAAAAAGTAATAATTTATATGAGGATGGAGTTCGTTGTGTGCATGAATATTTAGCAGTTTACATTACGTGACATATGAATTAGCATGCCTGTCAGTGTTCCTCGATATCCCCACCCACTTGGCGTGCCAATCACTGACGGCATGCCCAAACTCGCAGAACTAAGTGAGTGGTACTACACTGGTAGATTACCCATCCTGACATACCTCTCAAACTCTTAGTACAAGAAATTTGGACAAAGCCCAACATAATAGGGGGACAAGCAACACATAAAACACAAAATCAGTGTGCCGCACAATCACAGCCCTTAAGGCGAAATAACATACTTAACACACTAGTAATAGGCGACTCTATAGTCAAGCACACTGACTTCCCACTCACTAGCCTGGACAAGGAGAATGTTACTGTTTGCTGCCTGTCGGGAGCCAGAATCCGCCACATAACACAAGCACTCAGGTCACTCCAGAACAAGTACAAATATGACTCCATCATTGTTCATGTTGGTGTGAATGACCTGAGACGTACCTCCCTACATGAAATGAGACATGGAAGAGCTCTCTGATCATGTAGCCCAGGCAGGTATGACCCTGACCCTGAGTAGCATCCTGCTCTCACCAAGAATGATACCGCAGTATAAAGAAAAAAATATCAATTTCAACAACTGGCCAAGCTTCTGTTGTCATTCAAAGGGGATCCAGTGTCTGTCAGCCTGGGATGACATGCTCGACAAGCCTCATTGCTTCGCAAGAGACGGCTTGCACCTGTCACCCCTAGACTTTCGAATACTGGCCAAGGCTCTTGTTGCCCCTATACTGCCTTTTTTAGGCAAGGGTCAAAAGTCAAACCCACCTCCATAAACAGCACAAATAAAAAAATGAGGGTTATACTACTCAACGCCAGGAGTTTAAATCTCAAAATTCATAGGTTCATAGGTTGGTACTAGGCTATCAGCCCTAGGGCCTATGCAAGCCTAGCCATAACAATTCCCTGGCTATTTCTTCCCACATTATTTACTTTCCTGGACCCCTGTCTAGCAGGGTGACTGACGTGATCCCTGGGGTGAATTTCCTTTCTCCCATCCAATCGTCAAGGTTCCTCTTGAAGAGGTCCAAAGAGGCACTCTGCTTGACATGTATGGGCAATCTATTCCAGAGTCTGGGGAGTCTCTGGGTCAGGAACCTATCCCTCCAACATGTTTTGTTTATTGTGATGACAAGGTTTAGATCCCTGGAGCGTGTAGCTCTGAGGGATTGGGATTTCTTTAAGTGTAGCATGTCCAACAGCTCTGGGTTTGACATGGCCTTGTATGTTAAGCAGAGATCGTCTCTGAGTAGACAATATGTGACAGAGTATAGCTGGAGTTTTTGAAGGCGGTCAGTGTAGGGCATCTGCTTTAGGCCTGTGATTCTTTTAGTGAGGTATTTCTGAGGCCTTTCCAGTTGTTGCAGATGTCTTGAGAGGTACATACCAAATGGGGCGTTGTATTCTATAATGGGTCTAATGAGGGATGAGTACAGTGGGACAATGACCTCCTTTTTTCTGGATGAAAAGCCCTTCGTGATGAGGTGTGCCACATAGAAGGATTTCCTGACTGTTGTGGCGATGTGGTTATCGAAGGTGAGACCACTGTCCACCTGTGTCCCTAAGTCTCTTATCACACTTTCTGTGTTTAGTGTACTGCCACCTATGCACACGCTCGAAGCACTCCTCAATATGGAGAACGTCGACATCTGTGCAGTAACTGAAACCTGGTTCAAGGCTCCACAGAGCACCCCAGCACTACCGGGCTACAAATCATACCACACATTTTGGCCACAGAACATGGACCGAAACACAAAAGGAGGGGTGTATCCATATTCATCAAGGATACCTACACCTCCAGGTTAGTGGCGCAGCATGATACCTTTGAAATCATCCATATGCAACTAAATTCGGGCAAATCTGCAATGCAAATTGTGGCCTGCTACAGATCACCCTCGATGACCCAGGACCACCACTCCGCCTTTCTGGATACACTGGAAAACATGAAGGTCCTACTGAACACCCTGATATTGGGCGATTTCAATTACCCTACCGTTAACTGGGAAAACTACTCAAGTACAAACTCCCAGGTCCAGCGCTTCCTGGAATTTATCAACTCAAATGCCCTGGATCAGCTGGTAAACTCCCCTACCAGAGGTGAAAACATATTGGACCTGGTCATCACCAACATGGGCGACAGGAGTTCTGCACCAGAGGTCAACCCATCACTGGTTAGATCAGACCATAAACTAATCACTTTGGATGTCCACACCACACAACCACCCCCAACCAAGGAAACCACAGTGAAAAACTTTTCTATAGCAAACTTCACCTTACTCAAGACAGAGGTGTTAAGTTTCACAGCCCCCATGCTAAAGGATAACAGTGTCCAAGATGCAGGAACCTTTACAAATGCACGCTATGAGCACTTACAAGGATGCATGGATCGTGCCATCCCTTGCAAAACCAAGACTCACTCCCCTAAGAGAAGGAAACCAGTCTGGTGGACCCCTGCCATAAACAGGCTATACAAATAGAAGGAGGAAACTAGTTCAGAAAAAAAGCAAATCCCAAGAAGGAAAGACATCCCTGATCAGTATCAGTAAGAAACTAAGGTCCCTCATAAAATCATCCAAGGCTAACTTCGAAAGAAAAATAGCCAAGGATTTGAAAGATAACCAGAAAGCCTTCTTCAGCTATGTCAAGAACCTAAGTGGCAACTCGCAGATATGCTCTGAGCTAATGCAAAATAGCACAAAATATACTGAACCTACTGATATTGCCAACATCCTGGCAGAGAGATTCAGTGCAAACTTCACATCCCTCTCACCCCCAAAAGGGCCCAACAACACCGGAAAAGTGTAGTGTCCTGGAAATCACAGACACACAGGTGAAAACAGCCCTTTCAAAAGCCAAAAGCACAGCGTCAATGGGGCCAGATGGTGTCTCAGGCTGCGTCTTGCATGAACTACAGAACAAACTAACCCCCCACCTAAACACACTGTTCAACCTCAGCCTCTCCACAGGCTCTGTGCCCATAGAATGGCACACAGCAATGGTTATTCTGCTCTACAAAGGAGGGGCCACAACTGACCCTGGTAACTATCATCCCATAAGCCTGACTAGCCTGGTCTGCAAGGCTATGGAGCGCATCATCATGGAACTCATTAACAAAGACATTGGGAACCTCCAAACACTTGACCCGACCCAGTTTGGCTTTGTTAAGGGCAGATCATGCCTATTAAACCTGGTTGACGTCTTCGAGACAGTCACTAAGGCCACAGGTGAGGGGAAGGTGGTTCACACAGCCGGGTCTACTTCACGATGTCGAAAGCCGACAATATTGAAGCTGATATTGTCGGCACCACAACATCGAAAGTGCAGAATATCATGCAGGTAAATGGAAATCTCCGTAGGGAGAGATTTCTGTTTACCTTAATGTAGTGCGGTCTCGGAGTTGGAATATTTAAGTAGGGGGGGGTTTGGGGGTGCAGGTGGGCTTGCCCCCCCCTGCCTACGCTAGTTAGTTTTTATTTTATTTATTTATTTTTTAAACGTTATTCGATGTTTTACTACATCGATCACTAGAGGTCGACCTTTAGTGATTCAATGTAGTAAGATTTCGATAACGTGATATTGATGCCACACAGCCTACCTTGACCTCGCCAAGGCTTCTGACACCATTCCCCACTCAGGAATTATAGAAAAACTCACCAGCCTGAACATAAACCCCTAAGTCATGAGATGGGTTGCCAACTGGCTTACAGACAGAACTCACACGGTAAGAATAGCGGGCTCCAGGTCCAACTTTAAACCAGTCACAAGTGGTGTCCCACAAGGCTCGGTCCTGGGACCCTATTGTTCGGCATATATTTCTCAGAAGTACAGCAAACACAGGAGGACTATGACTTACCAAGTTCGCCGATGACTGCAAACTGGGAGCCATAATTGACTCTCCGGCTGACACGAACATTCTCCAAAAGGGCCTCACTGAGACGGACACCTGGTGTCAAAGTCATGGTCTTAAGCTAAATGCCAAAAAATGCATAGTCATCCCATTTGGGAACACCCATGAATTACCACATAGGTGGCAGCCTCCTTAATACAGAAGAGGTAATAACAGATCTGGGGACCCAGGTAGATAGTAATCTCTCCTTTGACAATCATATTGCCAAAGTAGTTAGGAAATCCTTCTATGTAGACCATCTAATTACTAAAGGGTTCGCATCTAGAAATAAAGAGGTTATAGTGCCCCTCTACTCGTCACTCATCAGATCCATCATAGAGCACAATGCCCCATTTGGGATGTACCTCACAAGACACTTCCAACAGCTGGAAAGACCGCAAAAGTACCTCATCAAGAGGATTACTGGCCTCAAACATATGTCCTATGCAGCCCGACTGGAAAAATTCCGGCTATTCTCAGTGGCATATCGCTTATTCAGAGGTGATCTCTGCCTGACTTACAAAGCCATGTCCAACTCAGAATTGATGGGCATGCTTCGCCTAAAGAAATCCAAGTCACTGTGAGCTACTCGCTCTAGTGAGCTAAATCTCGCCACAACAATAAATAGAACATGCTGGAGGGATAGATTCCTGTCACAGACTCCCCATGCTTTGGAACAAAATTCCTAACTACATTAGGCAAAGCTCCTCACTAACACTCATCAAGAGAAACCTTGACGAGTGGATGGGTAACAGAAAATACACCCCTGGGATCACTTCATTGGTTCTTCTTGACAGAGGGTCAGTTAATTAATCAATGGGGTGGTGAAAGCTGACACACTCTAGCTAGGCTTATAAATGCCCTCGGGCAGATAGCCTAGTACCTACCTATGAACCTATGAACAAACAGAGACACTTTAAATACTGCTCTTATAAACTTAGAAAGTTGATAGAATAACAGGACCTGGCTTGGCATACAGTTTCTGCAAAAAATGGCAATTACTCTCCGAGACATACTAGGGAGACAAGCAGCACAAACAAAGACTCTTTAACTATTGCTCTTATAAACTTAGAAATATTGCTACAACAACAGGATCTGTCTTGGCATTCAGTTTCTCCAAAAAAAAAAGTGGCAATTAGTTTCAGAGACATACTGGGGAACAAGCAGCACAAACACAGAGACACTTTAAATATTGCTCTTATAAACTTAGAAAGTTGATAGAATAACAGGACCTGGCTTGGCATACAGTTTCTGCAAAAGAAAAAAAAGGCAAGTACTTTCAGAGACGTACTAGGGGGACAAGCAGCACAAACATAGAGACACTTTAAATATTGCTCTTATAACCCTAGAAATATGCTTCTATATTATAAGCACAAAAGCCCTATTAACCGATACTAAAACACCGATACATATTCCGTGAACCGCGAATACACTGAACGCCCTAAATTGCGAAATTTAAAAACTCGAACCGCCATAGTTGCCCCACTCCACCGCCCGCTACATACTACCTACTCAAACAAACTAAATGAACCACATACATACACACACTAACCAAAATCCTGCTTCTAACCCTAAACTAAACCCTACTTCTAACCCTACACTAAATCTTGCATATACTACTTACCTTAACCCGCACCCTAACCCTAAGGTTCGTAACTATCGCACACTTACCTTAAGAAGCTATAGCCAAACAAACTAAATAATCCACACACATACACTTAAAAAACCCTACTTCTAATCCTACACTAAATCTCACATACATTACCATCTATGCACTTAACTTAACCCGCACCCTAACCCTAAGGTCCGTAACTATCGCACACTTACCTTACGGAGCTATACCGCAGAAGGGCCAACCATGATGATTCGATGTTTCAGATTTCGCACTTCAGGACGATCGATGCTTTCTCGGTTTGGGGAAGACGTGTCAACGTTTACGTATTTGGGTAAGTACACCTTCGTGCTTATAATATAGACCCAGAAATATTGCTCTTATAAACTTAGAAATATTGCTAGAATAACAGGATCTGTTTTGGCATTCAGTTTCCCCCCCCCCAAAAAATGGCAATTACTTTCAGAGACCTAATAGGGGGACAAGCAGCACAAACATAGAGACACTTTAAATATTGCTCTTATAACCTTAGAAATATTGCTCTTATAAACTTAGAAATATTGCTAGAATAACAGGATCTGTCTTGGCATTCAGTTTCTCCAAAAAAAAATGGCAATTCTTTCAAAGACGTACTAGGGGGACAAGCAGCACAAACATAGAGAAATCTTAAAAATTGCTCTTATAAACTTAGAAAGTTGCTAGAATAACAGGACATGGGTTGGCATACAGTTTCTGCAAAAAAATAGCAATTACTCTCCAAGACGTACTAGGGGGACAAGCAGCACAAACATAGAAACACTTTAAATATTGCTCTCATAACCTTAGAAATATTGTTCTTATAACCTTAGAAATATTGCTAGAATAACAGGATCTGTCTTGGCATTCAGTTTCTCCAAAAAAAAAATGGCAATTGCTTTCAAAGACGTACTAGGGGGACAAGCAGCACAAACATAGAGAAATCTTAAAAATTGCTCTTATAAACTTAGAAAGTTGCTAGAATAACAGGACATGGGTTGGCATACAGTTTCTGCAAAAAAATAGCAATTACTCTCCAAGACGTACTAGGGGGACAAGCAGCACAAACATAGAAACACTTTAAATATTGCTCTTATAACCTTAGAAATATTGCTCTTATAACCTTAGAAATGTTGCTAGAATAACAGGATCTGTCTTGGCATTCAGTTTCTCCAAAAAAAAATGGCACTTACTTTCAAAGACGTACTAGGGGGACAAGCAGCACAAACAGAGAAATCTTAAAAATTGCTCTTATAAACTTAGAAAGTTGCTAGAATAACAGGACATGGGTTGGCATACAGTTTCTGCAAAAAAATAGCAATTACTCTCCAAGACGTACTAGGGGGACAAGCAGCACAAACATAGAAACACTTTAAATATTGCTCTTATAACCTTAGAAATATTGCTCTTATAACCTTAGAAATATTGCTAAAATACCAGGACCTGTGTTGGCATACAATTGCTCAATTACTTTCAGACTTCAGAATCATACTAGGGGGACAAGCAGTACAAAAATAAGAGAAACTTGAAATAGTCCTGTTATTCTAGCAACCTTTTAAGTTTATAACAGCATCTGTGTTGGCATACAATTGCTCAGTTTCTGTCAGACTTCAGAGACATACTAGAAACAAGCAGCACAAAATTACAGACACTAAATATTGCTAATACAAACTTGGAAAGTTGCTAGAATAACAGGATCTGTGCTAGGCTGCTAGCATACCAGTTCTCAAGGGAAATACTTGCAGCCATTGCAGCTAAAACACTTACCTTTGCCTAGGTACACAGCACCAGCTCAATATGCAGTTAGCCAAAGACTCCAGCAGCACGAATAATCCACCAAGGTGACCACGGCACATACTATAATGATCCCGGTAGACTAGCAGCAGGCAGCAGCAAAATAAAACCTTCTGTTCTGGCCGCTTCTGAGTCCTGACTCCCGATGTCTTCAATCTATACCTTCCTTCTCCCGATGTCTTCAATATGCTCCTTCCTTCTTCCTGGTCTTCTTTCCAAGATCTTGGATGTAAAAAGTAAAATCCCTGCTTCTTGGATGCCTTTTCGAGCCATTATTTTGGCGCAAAAAGGCTTCCCAGAATGTGACTGGCTGGTATTGGGGAGCTCTTATTGGCTCCCATCCTCCTGAGACTCTTTAATTGATTGGCAGGTAGAACGTGTTCATTATTGGTTGTAAATGCAGTCTACGATCCAATCAAAAACTGAGATGCACAATCAATGCTGTGAAATGTGGAAGGGCAGCAGAGCTATGCATTGGTTTGTAACCGCAACGCTGATTGGCAGTAACTGCAGTACACAAACCAATCAAATTCCTTGTAGTGGAGCCACAGCTGTTCAATGCGGAACAGCGGAACAGTGGCTTCACTCATCATTAAATGCACAGCGTTCTGCATACTCCAAAGCACCTGGATGCTCAGGCTGCAGTTATTCATTACTGTTTAATGACTTCAATCTTTGTGTTGGGGTATCCCACAATTCCAATGCAGCAGGCAGGGTTGCATGGTTATGCATGCAATTTTTATGTTAATTAGTGTCCTGAATTTTGGCCAGTTGTACCTACTTTTCATGGGCCTTTGTCCAGACTTTTGATGTTTCCAGGTTGAGAGGTATGGAACTGTGCTTTCCCTTCAATATCTCTACCACCTACTCTACTTTTACATTTATTTGCCACACCTCCCTATTTGCATCTCCTACATTTCTAATTCACTTAAATCCTCACTTTGTCCATATGTTTTTCATATATTCCTTTAAAATTTTCATCAGATGAATAACACTGTGGAATATATCAATCAAACTCTAGAGGTGATTTCTACTTCTATTTGCATGTATAAACTGCATCACTCAGATAAACCAAGATTATATAAACATGTCTTATCACTTGCAATTAGCACTGTCACCTACTCCAGGATATTTATGCATTCATTGACTTCAATGTATAACTTCTGTGCACTGTTCAATAATTGTACCACATCTTAAAGCATTGTTCCCTTTATCTGTTTATTGTGTATAATTATGTTTATTGTAGCTTTTATCCCTGGGTCTCTGCTGGAAAAAATGTGTCTTTGCCCAGTCGAACTTTCTTGGTAAATAAATAAATAAAATATAATTTAAATTTAAAGAAAGCACTCACTCCATATTTGGGTTTTGTGTCTATCATGCTTTCAGCCCACTGGTAACTGTGGAGTGTTTCCATATTTGTTAAGGACCAAGTCACCACCAGGCAGATTCCCAAAAATCCCCACACAAAACTCAAAGAACACCAGACAACCTAAAAAGACAAACATTCAGCACATATCCTGTTGCAGGACACCTTAAAAGTCTTATCACAATCTTTTAAGATTAGTCAATGTGCTAAAATGAGTTGTCTAAAAACAAGAACTCCATTATATATGGAATCTTCAACTACCCATTAATAAAGTGGAACACCTAGAGCTCCAATGTAGGATATGTTAAGAAGTTCTTAGATTTAATAAACAAAACCTGCTAGTGGTTATAATATTCTTTATCTGGTTTTTAAAAATATAGCCTCTTGGGGGCGTGGCCAAGGATGAACACAGGATAGCAGCAGATTTCTTCAGCTCCACCAACATAACTACACTGACAGGAAATAATTACTTTAAAATTCAACTAATGTAATAATTTTCTTTCTAAAAACGTTTGGAATATCAGTATCTTGAATAATATCTAAAAAAGAAAGAAAATTTAAATAATTTTCCTGTCAGAAATCTTCTTGGAAATTTCTCTTTCATCACCTCTGTTCAGAATGATTTCCAGTAAGGCTAACAGTCAGGATTCCAGCATCAAGAAAGCGCTTCAGTCTTTACTATCAACTATTCAGCAACTAACAACTAAAATGGACAGACTGGATGTTAAAATTGATAACTTTATAGAAAAAAACACAAAACAAATGGATTTGTTAGATCAAGATTTACATCAGAAAGCTCAGATTACAGGTATAGAAGGGACTCTTAATGATATGGACAACAGAATTCAGGAAGAAGAAATTAACATTGAATTCTTATTGAAACAGAACACACACCTTCAATCCAAACTAGATGACTTGGAAAACAGATCCAGACGCAATAATATAAGGACTTTTGGACTGCCAGAAAATATAGAAGGTAACATTACATCCTTTTTAAATACTTGGCTTCCCAAAACTTTAGATCTGTCAGAAGCATTTTCTTTTGGTATTGAAAGAGCCCATAGGTCTTTATCTAATTCTAATATAAATAAAAAGTATCCTAGATCAGTTATTGTAAGATTTTTATCATCTTATGACAAGGAGATGGTATTAAAAGCTGCATGGGCTAAAGCACCTATAAAAATTAATGAGGCAACTGTGCGTTTTGACAATGACTATTCTTCCTTGGTAATAACAAAAAGAAAAGTTTTTCTGCCATTAATAAGAGATCTTAAGAAAGCACAGTTCAAAACTCATCTTTTATTTCTTTCCAAACTAAAAATCTTTTTACCGGATGGCCCTAGAATTTTTGAAGACTTGGACTCTGCTTTGCTGTATATTAAAAAAAATAAAATATTAGATAAAATAGAAGATATGGAATGGGCAAGTCCTTCGCTAAAGAGGATGGCAACAGGAACTTCTTGGAAGACTTCAGAGAAGCAAAAAAGACTAAAAAACAAATGACATGTTCTATATTTCTTTGAACTCTTTAATTTCAGTTACTACATTTTCAAGAAAGCCACAAATATCTTAAGGATTTATTCAAAGTTATTATTTTGTGTGCAAAGAACTGATTTTTGTTTTATAAATAATCAAACTTCCTGAGGAACAAATAACCTGATATGAATCAACTTGTTTCTCTTTGTGATAAAGAGACCTAAGGTTAGTAATTTGATACATTTCCTTTCTCTTCTTGTTTTAAATAATGGCATTCTCTTTAAACTAAACATTTAGTGAGGGGTGGGGGAGGGCAGGGAGAGAGGTTTGATGAAAAATATGAAATAAAGGGAAAAATAATTTATTATTTCTTTAAAATTATTTATGCTGTTTAAATACTGTTGCTAAATATTATACCATGACTTAATTGCTTAATACATGATTTCAAATAATATGTCATGATATAATTGCAGTTAACTAGAACTAAAGTAGTTGAGAGTAATATGTCTCATGTTCTACTTTATTAAAACAAACAGCTAGTAAAATATCTTTGTAGATACTCTTTGTAGGTCCCTTTTTTTTTTCTTTTGTCTCTCTCTCTCTCTCTTTCTTATTTATAAAGTTATATGCTTCTGATAATACTGATATGTGTATGTAATAAGATCTGAATGAGAAAATGAAATGGGGCATATAAAAATAAGTTGTGTTTATGTTAAACAACTGTAGGCTTGGTTTCACTGTCATAGAGACTGTAATGACTAGTAAAGTGTTTCGAGAAGGTTTTGCACTGTTTAGATCCATTTGTATTACAAAATGAATGTCAGTCACTTGCTTTTATTAAAATTCCCGCCAGAATGTTATGGGAGACGATCTGGGATGTGGGTTTCCTCGTGAATAGTGTCCTCGAGTCGTTTTAAAAGCTTCAACACTCAGAATACATGCAGAGAAGCTGAAAGCAGCCATTTTGAACTTTGACCCCTGATTTCACACTGACACATCGCAAATTCAAGAAGTAAACTGTTTCAGGAAGTAGAACTGCTGTAAATGCGATTTTGTGATGAAAAACAAACTTTATGACATCTAAATGTGAGTTTTTCTTTATAATAACTTACTTATTTAAGATGTAACTTATAAAATATAAAAGTTATAATGATTTTAAATGACTTAATATGCCATAGTAAACAAATGAGATATTTTAGAAGGCATACAAGGTAAAACACATGTACACTTGTTTTTGAAAGCTTATATGACTGCTGCACCTTAATGTATATAGATGGTTATGATTTAAAGATATGTAATGTTATAAATCATTTGCCTTGACTAACAGACAAGTATATGTATCATTATGATTATATTTCAGAAGAAATTGTCATGTGACATATTTTAAAGCTGCAGTTCAGATATATAAAATACAGATGGCTTTCATCACAATGATTTATGAATAACTAGGAATCAATATTGCTGTGCAGTATGTTCTTTTAACTTATGCATGGGAATAATTATTTTATTTAATTGGCAATAATAAATATGAGAAGGAAGCTTTTGGTGCAAGTAATTTAAAGTTTTAAAGCTTTTAACTGTATTACTATGGCAGACAGTGGGAATACCCTAATATAAGTAATGTCTGAGTCATAATAGCCTAAGATAATAAATGTTATTGAATTCAAATGAGCATAAACATATAACAAGAACTTATTCTTACAAACTTTTATTAAACTACCATATGGATATTCCCCTTTTTTTTTTTTCTCTCTCTCTCTCTCTCTTCTTTGCTCCCATTATCAAGATTGTTAGAATGCTATTTTGATTATGAGTTTATTATATAGAATAGATGTACATAGTAATATTAGTTGTTTCTAAATGTTTTATATGTTTATATGAAGCTGTTATATAAATTGTTTAGCCTTGTTATAGTAGATAATCAAATTAAATGAGGTTAACTTTAGTTAATAATAGTTAGTATCGAATTAATTTGGTGGCAGCTGAAGTACTGCTGCTTAGGATAGGGGGATAACTTGAGTGGTATTTGCTACTCGAAGTTGGAGTTTTCAACTCCAGGCTGGGTGCAATGTTTAATCCAAACATTATTTTCACCTGATTATTGTTGTGTGTATATAGTTTTGACATCCACATCACATTTTATAAACTCATTGTCACTACAAATAAAAGTGAAAATTACACAAAATTCCATAAGATTTTCATTAAATACAGCTATAATTAATGGAACACCTAAAGGAGGAGTCATAATAATACTTATATTAGTAATTGTTATTCTGATTATATGTTTTATATGTTTATAAAAGTTAAATGGTATCGCTAAAAGGAATTTCTTTAAACATTAATGGATTGAATAACCCATGTAAAAGGGCAAGTTTAATGAGATATATTAATTTGCATAGAGCCAATTTAATATTCCTTCAAGAAACACATCTCCTGAAAAAGGATATAGATAAATTAGCCACTAATAAATATACAGTCTTGGTTAGCTCAGAACACACACAGAAAAAAAGAGGAGTGGCTATCTTATGGAACAAAAATATGCCCATACCTAAAACTATTAAGTCTTATAAAGATGATAAAGGAATGTTCTGTATGGTTACAATACAGATTAATGGGAAAATATATACATTAATCAATGTATATTGGATACCAGGAATTGGCATTAATACAGTGAAACACCATCTCAATAAGATTATATCATTTTCTATAGGAGATATTATTTTAGCAGGTGATTTTAATTGTATCCTGCATGAAAAAGATACTACTACTATAGGAAAAAGGAAAATTACATCTAATGCAAAATATTTAAAGGATTTTATTAATTTATATCATTTGAATGATATTAATAATCAGATAGATTCTAAATCATTACCATACACTTTTTTCTAACAGATATAAAACTTATTCAAGAATAGATAGAGTCTTTATTTCTAACCAAATGGTAACAGACTTAATTAATTCCAAAATCATTTCATGTCCTATATCAGATCATAATTCAATTGTCTTTGAATTTATGGTAAAGAGTACTTATAATGTTCAGATCAAAAGAATACCAGCATACTTAACTCAACTAAAGGACTATAAAGATTATATACTTACAGAGGTGCAACATTTCTTAGACTTAAACACTACACCTGATGTCTCCATTATTCACATTTGGGATGCTCTAAAATCATATTTATATGGACAAAGTATCAGATGGTATAATAATAAAAGGAAATCTTGGGACAAGGAATTACTAGATATTCAAAGCAAATTAGACTCATATAAACATAATAATAATAAAGACAATATTATGGACAAAAAAGTAATTGAGGAAATAAATAAATTAAATGAGAAATACAAAGAAATTTTAAGCCATAAAGTCAAAATAACATTAGAGAAATATAAGTTTTTGTCTTACTCAATAAGTCCCAAATACTTACATAGACTTAAAAATAAAACAAAAAGGCTGAATAAACAAAATCATATCAAAGAAATTTTCTCTCCAGGGAAAAAGAAGAATGTTTCTAGTTTACCAGAAATATTAGATGAATTTAGAAATCACTTTCATAAAATTAACCACAATAACATTAATATGGATTCTAAAGATAAAATAAAGAAATTTATAACTACAAACATGAACAAAAACTTAATAAACAACAGACTAAATTAATAGATAAAAATATTTCATATACAGAGGTTATTACACAAATAAACAAACTTAAATCAAACAAAGCACCTGGTAATGATGGTATTATACCAGAGATTTATAAAATTCTTCCTAAGAGTACTTACTCATTAATACATAGGGTTTTCATTTCAGCTCAAAATGAGTTAACAACTCCCCCATCCTGGCAATACACATTTATTTCACCAATTTTAAAACCCAATAAAGACCCAACTAGATGCACTTCATATAGACCTATTTCATTACTTAATGTTGACTATAAAATGTTTATGAATATTTTTGCTGACAGATTAAAGACAATCATTCCAGGTATAATAGATATAGATCAGACAGGCTTTATTATAAATAGAAATACTTTTGATAATATAAGGAGAACTTTAACGCTAATTGATTATGCAAACAGGAAAAAGAAAGACTTAACACTTATTAGTCTTGATATAAGTTCAGCATTTGACTCAGTAAGTTGGGACTACTTGTTTATCTTATTGAAGTGTACAAATTTCTCTGATGCATTTGTGAATTTAATTGAACATCTATATAAAGGAGCATTGGCTTACATTAAGATAGGAACATATGTCTCACAAAAAATACCCATATTAAAAGGTACAACACAAGGGTGTCCACTTTCTCCACTATTATTTACTTTAATAATGGAGCCTTGGGCTAATTTGATTAGAAACAGCACTTTGATATAGATGAAAATACAATATCTAAAATTCAACTTTTTGCAGATGATGTTCTAATTACGTCAGCAGGAACTAACTCTTCGATGCAGTCATTATTTGATAAAATGACAGATTTTAAAAATATCTCTGGTTTGATATTTAATGAAGAAAAAACTAAAATATTACCAATATACGCACGAAAAAAATGTCCTCACTAATGATTTTCACAAATATATACCCAACTCAGGTCAGATAACTTACTTAGGCATAATATTAACTAAAGATATTAAATCTATTATACATAATAATTATAGAAACTGTCTTCATAATATACAAAATCTTTTCAATAGCTGGAACAATATGTTTTTTACCATGGAAGAGAGACTCACAATTATTAAAATGATAATATTCCCTAAGATATTATACTTAATACAATCAATAATACTCCCACCTACAAAAATAATTACTAAGAAATTGAATTCACAAATGTTAAATTTCTTATGGGCACCTAATAGACCTAGGATTGCATTAAAGAAACATACTAATAGCTGGTCTCAAGGGGGCATTTCGTTTCCAGACTTTAATTTATATACTATCTCTTCTATTATAAAAGTTATTACTTTGTTAATAGATCAGTCATATGTTGCAAAATGGAAAGATTATTGGGAACTAATTAGCATTCACTTCATGAAAATATCATTAATACATAAAAATACTATTGTAAATAACCCCATATTATGGTTACTAAAAGAATTTTGTACTTCATCTATTACACCAAAATATATAGCTAGTTACCCATTAAATATTATTATTAGATATCGTAACTTTATATTTATGCATCCTAAATATAAGGAATGGAATTTTATCATATTCCCTATAATGTATACACAAGGTATTCTTTTATCATCCACCTCTGAAAGAATTCTTTTAGTCACAGAGAATGATTTAAAGTATTGGTATCAGTTGCTGTCTGACAATAAAGTAAAAAATTTAGACTTCTTAAAGCAATAATTTGATTTGAGAGAAACATGTTGGTTAGAAATTCAGACTTTTAGACAACATCTTATTAATAAACTTGATTTAATGTCCTTAACAGTTAAAGAATCTGTCCCAATTCTGATTGATTACTTGATATTAAATTTACAACACAGGGTTTCTGATAAAGATAAGCTCTCACACATACATAAAATTATTAGAGAAGAAACTCATTACAGTTCAGATACTTATTGGAATTATTTCATTTCCATTAATGGTGAGTCACCAAAACAACAAGATAAACAATATATATTGGAATCTGCTTATAAAACTACTTCTTCCATTAATTGGAGACTTTTTACTTGGAAATTTTTACATAGATCTTTCTATACACCTTTAATGATGAATAAAATAAATAATAAAGACAACTTATGTAAGAGATGTAATGTAGAAATAAATGCTGATTGGGCACATATGTTTTATGACTGTATAAAATTGAAGGAATATTGGATGTTAATCAATGTTTTTTGCAGGCTCTTTTCACAGATAATTTCATTGTCTCTAAATCACTTATATTATTTAACACTCCTGTTCCTAATAGTGTTAAAAAAGTTAAACTTCCCTTATTATGGTCTATTCTAGCAGTGGCTAGAAAAATAATAACCAGAAATTGGATTTCAGAAACTCCTCCTTCATTTAATGAATTTAAAAATGTTATGACTGAAGTGTGTCATATGGAACTAATGACAATAAAGTCAAGAACTACTAGAAAAACGTCTTACTATACTATATGGGAGACTTTACAAAACCTGTTAAAAAAGTCTTAGTTTCATTAGTAAGACATTACAGTTTAATCAATTGATTTGATTTGTAGTGGATGTCTCTGTAAATATTTTGGTTGTTTTATCAAATGTTATAACTATTTACATTTTAACTGCTTGTATAAGATTGTTATGATATTTATTTTGTATGTTAAAAACAATAAACTTGTTTTAAAAAATATATATATAGCCTCTTCATGCACTATTTCTATGGTATCTCCTTCCCTGGTTAAGTCAGACCAAAAATAAGTAAGCATCTAATTTCTCAGAATTCAAGAATTTCAAATTACAAAACCTCATCTAATTCTATGACAAGGTTTCCAAATTCACTGATGGCAACATCCGCTCTGATGATGACACAGCAGGAAGGAATCATTGATACATTTAGATAAATGTATAAAGCTGGGTGTCCCAATCAGAACAACATATAATTGGAAAGTCAAAAACATCTTCCTTGGTGGGTTCCAACATAAATAAACTATACGATAAAATAAAAAAGTATTTCTTAAAATATACATTGGATCCAGAAACCCTCAAATCGAGAATAATATCAGAAATATTACTAAAAGCTTGAAAAATACTATTATATTTACTAAAACAGCCCACTAATATAGGTTAGCATCTGAAGCTAAGAAAAATTATAAATCCTTCTTCAGTTATGTTAGGAAACTATGGGATAACACATTGCATTGCTTTGAACTTATCCAAATGGTACCACCTGTTTGGACCTAACAGACACTGGCCATATACTAGCAAACAAATTCAGTGCTAATTTTACCTCAGAGACTTCTTTCCAAAGACCACAAATTCCTGAATCCTCAGAACCCTGCATTATCAAAAGATAATGTGTACTGAATGTGGCTTCTCAGGCCAAAAATACTTCTTCTACGGGGCTTAACAATATGTGGTTGTTTAATAAGTAGCACTAAACATGCCCTGACAAAGGCACTCCTCAAACTGTTTAACCTAAGTTTAGCAACAGTTTTGTCACCAAAGTTTGGCGCACCACAGTGGTGATGCTAGCCTACAAGGGAGGCCACACCATCAACCCCATGAATTAATAGACCCATCATCCGATAAGCTTTTTTTTTTTGCAAAATCATGGAACATTTTGGGACCAACCTTATAAACTATGATATCAAACATCTCATTGCACTTGACCCACAGCAGTTTAGTTTGTCAAAGGAAGATTCTGTCCAATGAATTTGGTTACCTTGTTTAAGAAGGTTACACAGGCTGCTGACAGTGGTCATGCTGTTCAAATGGCATGTTTTAGCCTGGCCAAAGCATTTAACACCATACCCCAAACTGGCATTATAAGTAAGCTTAATGTTTTACAAACAGATCCCCTATGTGGTAAGATAGACTGCAAACTGTCTAAAAGACAACATACACAGGCAGGTGCTTCATTAGAAAGTATGAAGGCAACCAGTGTTGTCCAATACGGCTCAGTACTGGAACCCCTCCTTTTTGAACTTCTGTTACTGATTACCAGACTGGAAACCAAGACCGCTAGTTGAATTAGTCTGGATAGTACTGCAAAATAGTAGTTATTGTTATGTCCCTCTCTCATACCTAACCCTTCACAAGAATTTATGCAAGAACTTACACATGCAAATATTTGGTATATTGAAAATAGGCACAGATTAAATACAAAAAGGTATAATTCAGCATGCAGCATAATCAATACCCCGCTTCAAAATGAAAATATTGTTAGGGACCTTGGATCATAGGTTCATAGGTGTGTACTAGGCTAATGGCCCTGGAGCCTTTACAAGTCTAGCCCCCCATAGGATTACCCTGGCATCACACCACCCGGCCCTAGTTCCTAGTGCCTTTGTCGAGTAGAGAAACTGGAGTGATCCCGGGGTGAATTTTCTAGTTCCCATACACTCATCAAGATTTTTCTTGAATAGGGCCAATGAGGTGCTCTGCTTGACATGTACGGGATGTCTATTCCATAGCATGGGCAGTCTCTGGGTTATGAACCTGTCCCTCCAGCATGTTCTGTTGATTGTGGTAATGAGGTTGAGGTCTCTGGAGCATGTGGTGTGGAGGGAATTGGGATTTCTTTAGATGTAGCATTTCTAACAGAGCTGGGTCAGACATGGCTTTGTAAGTCAAGCAGAGATCGCCTGTAAGTAGGCCATATGAGACAGAGAATAGTTGGAGTTTTTTGAGTCTGTCCATATAGGACAGGTGTTTAAGGCCTAAGATCCTCTTTGTGAGGTACTTTTGCGGCCTCTCCAGTTGTTGCAGGTGTCTAGTGAGGTACATGCCAAATGGGGCATTGTACTCGATGACTGGCCTAATGACGGAAGAGTAGAGGAAGACAATGATCCATCCATCCATCCATCCATCTACAACACCACTTTTCCCATTTTTGCACTTGGAACTGAAGAGTCACATCAACAGTGACAGTCATTTAGAGCCAATGTCCACACTGCTGGGAGGCCTGCCGTAACACGTTTGCTTATTCATAGGATCATAGCAGGCTACTAGGATAATGGCCCCAGGGCCCTTACAAGCCTAGCCAAGTTCAACCCGTGTTCCCAAGGGTGTCTGGTTCAAGCAGACACTAAAATCAACACCTACTGCCTGTGTACAAGAGGGACACAGGCACCCCCCCGGGGTAAATTTCTGTTTACCCATCCAATAGTCTAAATTACGCTTAAATAGGGCCAATGAGGGGCTTTGTTTAACATGAATAGGAACCTTGTTCCAAAAGTGGGGCAACCTCTATGAGACAATGTGTCTCTCCAGCAAGTTCTGTTGATGTCACATACCAGGTTAAAGTCCTTTGAGTGAGTGACCCGTGTGCCATTTGACTTGCAAATGTGCAGCATTTCCATTAAAGTTGGTTCAGAGATTGCTCTATATGTAAGGCACAGGTCGCTTCTGAGCAGTCTGCATAACACAGAGTAAAGTGACAATGATTTCAGTCTGTCTGCATAAGACAGATCTCAAAGACCCTGAATTTTCTTTGTAAGGAACCTCTGCGGTCTCTCCAATTGCCGCAGGTGTTTGGAAAGGTACATGCCAAAGATAGTGTTGTACTCTGTTATTGTCTGATGAGGGAAGAGTATGGGGGTTATAACCTCTTTTTTTCTGGAGGCAATGCACTTACTTATGAGATGAGCAATATAAAATGCCCTTCTTACCACTGTGGAGACATGGTTATTGAAGTTAAGGTTTCTGTCGACATGTGTGCCCAGATCTCTCACCACTGACTGTGTGTTTAGTGTACTGCTATTGATGTGGTAGTTTGCAGGAATATCACCCTTGCTGAACGGGATGATAATGCATTATTTTTGCATTTAGTTTAAGACCATGACTTTGGCAGTCATTAGTCTGCGTAAGACGTTCTTGAAGGATGTTGACTTCGCTAGGGGTTTCAATAATCGCTCCCAGTTTGCAGTCCTCAGCAAACTTTGTCAGCCACAGTCCTTTAGTTTTAGCCCATACTTCAGAGAAGTAAATTCCAAACAGTAGGGGTTCCAGAACTGATCTCTGTGGAACACCACTGGTTACAGGTCTGCTGAAGGAGGTGAAGTCCCCTATTATGACTGTATGAGTTCTACCAGTGAGCCAGTTTGCAACCCACTTGACAATATATGGGTTGATACCCAGCTGGGTGAGTTTATCAATGATGCCTGGGTGAGGGGATTGTGTTAAAGGCCTTGGCTAAGTATAGGTAGGTCATATGCACAGATTTGCTCTCATCTAGGGCTTTGGTGACTGTCTTAAAGAAGTCCACCAAGTTTAACAGGCAGGATCTCCCACTTGACAAAGGCAAACTGGGTGGGGTTGACCGTTTGGAGATTTCCTATATCTTTGTTAATAAGGTCCATGATGATTCATTCCATGGCCTTAAAGATAAGGCTGGTTACTTTAGGCTAAAGGGTCTACAGCTCCCGGGCTCCATGGATGCACCCCCTTTGTGCAAAGGGATGACAATTGCTGTTTTCCATTTTGCTGGGACAAAACCAGTGCTTAGGCTGTGACTGAAAAGCGTGCCCAACGGTGATGTTAATTCTTGTTTTAACCTACGTAGAACACAGCCTGAGATGTTGTCTGATCCCATACAGTCTGTATTTTTGGCCTTGGAGAAGGTGTTTAAGACCTGCTCCTCAGACATACTAAGTGGGGGACAGGTGCTAGGGATGCTTTGGTGTATATGTGTTGGGGACAGGGGAGTAAAGTTTTCAATGAACCTGTCAGCCAGCAGGTTTGCTATATTCACAGATTCTGCATATGTAGTACCATTAACTAGGAGTTCAGTCCATACAACACACACACACACACACACACACACACACACACACACACACACACACACACACACACACACACACACTCACACCTACGGCTTTCGATCATGGTTTTATAATTTGCCTAGATCATCATGTGAGAACAGTAGTCAGAAAATCCTTCTACTTAGCACAGCTAATTGCCAACGGAATATCATCCAGATTTAAAGAGGTCATTGTCCCCTTATACTCAGCATTGACTGGCAAGTTACTAAGCACAACAATCTCCTGCGGGATGTACCTCACTAGACAGATTAAACTCCAGATGTTCCTAATTAAGGTGATCACAGGCTTAAAGACCCTTAGATACCAAAAGAAAGAGAGGGGAAGAATGGAAGACCTGTCCTTTTTTCAGTATTTATTGACTTCTGAAGGCAGCTCTACACCTTGTATTCTTTGCCATCAGAAAGTCGTCTGTCTTATATCTCCACAAGTCTAATAGTGCCACAGTTACCAGAACCAGGGACCTAAACCTTCACCAACAGGTAAAATATGATGAAGAAACAGACTCATCACACACATTAGTGTGATGAACAGGTGGCCAATGGTGCCACTTTCACTAAGTACACAACATAGTGAATCTCCTGGCTGACAAATTCAGCTCAATTTTCACCCCCCACTCCCTCCCCTCCATGAAATACCTACTAGCATAACCCCCAACTGTTAACAGAGAGCGGGTCCTGGTGGCACTCACTAAGGCCAAAAACACAGCCTCAGTTGGCCCAAGCTATACCCTGGGAGGCTTCCTAAAAAGCTGGAAACATGACCTATCCAGATCACTTAGGTCACTTTTCAACTACATCTCAAAACAGGCTTTGTACCATGAAAATGGAGGACTGAAATGGTTATCCCACTTCACATGGGTGGACCATCAACTGACCCCAGAAGCTACTGACCTATTTGTATTAGTCTGACTAGTCTAATATGCAAAGCTATGGAAAGGATTATCATGGAAATAATCCACAAAGACATAGGAAACCTTCAGACACTGGACTCAACCCAGTTTTGCTTTGTTAAGGGAAGATTATGCCTACTAAACCAGGTGGACTTAAGGATACCAAGGCAATGTATGATGGGAAAATGGTGTATACTGTCTATATGTACCTGGCTAAGGCACTTGATACAATACCCCACTCAGGTATAGTTGAGAAAATCAGTGAGCTGGGCATAGACCCCTATATAACTCATTGGATTGCCAGCTGGCTAACAGACAAGACCCAAAAAGTCAGGTTTGGTGGTACCACCTCCACTTAGAGACTAGTCACCGGCGGGGTACCTCAGGGCTCCATGCTGGGACCACTCCTATTTGGCATCTACTTCTTGGAAGTAAAGGCTAATGTCAAGGGACTTTGGCTGATCAAGTTCACAAATGACTGCAAATTGAGAGCTATCATAGATTCCCCCATGGCACAAACATCTTACAAGAGGGTCTAACACAGATAAATGACTGGTGCCAAAGTCATGGATTAAAACTCAATGCCAAGAAATGCATTATAGTGCCTTACAGCCACCGAGGCTAATGACTCCATCGATAACATACCCCTAAGAGTTGACTCAGTAGTCAGAGATCTGTGAAAATATGTAGACAGTAATCTGGTCTTTGACTAACATGTGACCAAGGTAGTAAGAAAATCATTCTGTGTCACCCAACTTATAAGAGAGGGCATGGCATCCATGTCCAAGAAGTCACAGTGCCACTTTATTTGGCCTTTATCAGACCTGTCATTGAGTATAATGCCCCTTCCCACATGTATCTGATCAAACATATGTAACAGTTGTAATGCGCACAAAGTTTCCTTACCAGGAGAATCCAAGGTATAAACACATCATCCTACATGGCTCTTCCTAAAGCCCTATATCTATACTCTGTCTTTTATAGGTTAGAGATGATCTGTGTCTCGCAGAGAAGTCATCCTTGGAACCAGCTCTCATAGACTTTTTGCACATCTATCTGCAAAATGAACAGTAAGAAAACTACTAGATCCAAGTATTTATATTTTGCTTGTAACATAAATAAGACATGTTGGTGAGACAGATATGTCTGTGACGATCCCCATGCTCTGGAATAGGCTTCCCAGTCCATATGAAGCACATTCTATCCCTAATCTCATTTCAGACTTGAACAATGGATGGGAAACTGGAAATTTACACCAGGTCAGACCCCCCCCCCAATGTCTCTGAAAGACAGAGGCAGAAAGTAAAGTCCAAACTTACAACCCCCCTGCATAACCTCTAGAAACTTCCTGACTAACATACCCTCTCCTAATAAATGCCAGTAATACAAAGTGGCACAACTGGGTTGGAGTGTATGGCTAGGCTTATAAAGGCCCATGGTTGTTAGTCTAGTATGCAGCTTCATAGGAAATTACTAGGTTAATGGCTTAAGAGCCTTTACAAGCCTAGCCAGTATAACCTGACTTTATCCAATATATGGCCCCTAGGGGCAAGAGGATAGTATGGATTTGTGCCTATGCATTGAGTATCTTACAGACTGCCCCTGTCCATAATGGACATAGGTACTACCCAGGTAAGAATTTGCGATTCTCCATCCATTGATCTAAACTGCAGTTGAAGAGAGCCAGGGAAGGGCTCTGCTTAATGTGAATAGGAAGCCTGTTGTAAAGAAGGGGCAGTCTCTGAGAAACATCTGTCTTTCCTGCACATTTTGTTTGAGTCACTGACTAAGTTTAGATCCCTAATTCGGGTGACCCGTATACTATATGACTTGTGGATGTGTAGCAGATCTATCGGGACTGGATTAATGAGTGGCTTGTAGGTCAGGTATAGGTCATCCCTTAACAGTTGGTAGGAGACAGAGTAAAGAGATAGGGATTTTAATCTGTCCGCATGGGACGTGCTATACCTCTGAACACAGTGCCTCACTCACCTCAGGAACAGACTTTTTCTGCATATTAAGTAATGCGATACACTATCATCCTTCAAACAAGACCTAGATGATTGGATAGGAACCCAAAAATTCACACTGAGTTTGGCAGGCCTATCCCTCCTAGAGAGCAGAGGTATGGCCAAAGGGAGGAGTGCTGGCAAAGTGTAAATGATTGCAAGACTCATTGCAAATGCCTATGAATCCTATGAAGAAAGCAGAACACTATAACATACAAGTTATTCTTTAGGAAAGAGGTTATGCTTTGCTGTTACAAAACAAAATAGATAAATAACTAGATAATAAATAAATAAATAATAATGCTTTCTAAACACAAGATCTTTAACACTCTCCATTTAAAACATGATAGTATATTTTAAATACTATATCACATTCAGCTAAAATTCAAATTAGCAGAGATTTTTTATTTTGGTAGTAAAAACAAAATTAAGCCTTTTTATATTTAAGGATATGGCTTTATGTGCAAAATCACACATTTTCATAAGAGAAATTCCACCTCGAGCACCTAGAAAAGTGGCAACCCTAACCCCTAACAAACACACACACACACACACACACACACACACACACACACACACACACACACACACACACACACACACACACACACATGCATACATACATAGACCTGCATGTACAATAACAAACACACATATCACACAGATACATACATAAATGAAATCTTATATAACTGCCCAAATAAGCATATACTTATCCAGTCTTTATTAAAAAGAGGGGAATGATCTGTCAAATAAGCACAACGCTTAACAAAAATCCAACTTATCAGAAATGAATTACCCACCCTAGCATATTCAATAAACAGCTCTGAAGTAAAACAATTTTAAAAGATCAAAAAGAAAAAGCTCAATTACATACTGAAATAACTGCCCACACAAAATGCAATAAAAACTGTCAACCTGTAAAAATGAAAGATGGAGTAGAAATCATGACCACTAGAATAAAAAAGTACACTAAATATGTAATTACTGCCTATTTTTTCTTCTCTGAAAATTATACCCAACACTATTAATTCATCACATATTGAGCAAGAATCTCACAAACAGAAATGTACACTTACCTAAAACTGTCCAGCAGCTATACTAAGTATTCCAAGCAGCCCTTTTCCTACCAAGATCAACTCTCAGAAGTTCTGAAGTACTCATTTTACAAAACCTTCTTAGCCCGATTCATAAACAATGTATCACTTGCCATAAAAGAGAAACATTCTTAAAAAAAAGATTGCACTAAACTCCCCCTTCTCAATGACTAAGTTCTCAATTGAGCTGTCTACAGAAGGTGAGAAACATACCTCACTTCATACAAAAGCATTTTAACCACACCCCAACCAACCTAGGAAAAAACTCAAAATGTTCTTGTTTCACAGCAAGGTGCACCTAGCTAAAATCAGTACTTTCTGATTAGTATATAACATCCTGGTTAACAAATTCACATAAATAAATGCATTCATGAATGAATATATTCAAAACTGTCCATATGTACGTTTCTCATTATAGGATCATAGGAGGTTACAAGGCCAATGGCCCTGGGGCCCTTACAAGCCTAGCCAAGAATTTATCCCCAAAAGGAAACCTCACCCAGCACCTGTTGCCTGTCAGTGAGGGACACAGGTGGAACACCTAGGACAAATTTGTGGTTTCCCATCCACTCATCAAGGTTGCACTTGAAGAGGGTCAGCAAGGTACTCTGTTTGTTGTGTATGGGAAGTCTATTCCAGAGACGGGGCAGCCTCTGGGAGACAAACCTCTCTCCAGCAGGTTTTGTTGATGTTGCATATTAGATTCAGGCCTTTCGAACAGGTAATATGTGAAGAGTTAGACTTACGGATATGGAGCATCTCTAGTAAAGCAGGGTCCGAGATTGCCTTGTAGGCAAGACACAGATTACCTCTGAGCAATCTGTATAATACTGAGTAGAGTGATAGTGATTTGAACCTGTCTGCATAGGACAGGTGTTGGAGGCCATGGATTCTCTTTGTGAGGTATTTCTGAGGACTTTCTAGTTGGTGCAGATGTTTGGAGAGGTACATACCAAACAAGGTGTTATACTCAATTATTGGTCTAATGAGGGTGGAGTAACCTACTTTTTTTCTGGATGCAATCCCTTTACTTATGAGATGAACTAAATAAAAGGCTTTTCTGACCACTTTACCCGGGTCTCTCATCACAGGTTGTGTGTTTAGGGGGGGTTGCCGCTGATACAGTAATCAGTAGGGGCCGTGTTTTTGCCGAATGGTATGATGACACATTTTTTTGCATTTAGCTTGAGGCCAGGACTTTGACACCAGACATTAGTTGCTGTGAGACCCTCTTGCAGTATGTTAACATCATTTGGGGAGTCAATGACAACACCCAACTTACAGTTGTCCACAAACTTTGTCAGCCACAGGCCTTTTGTCTTTGCCTGGACCTCAGAGAAGTAGATGCCAAATGGTAGGGGTTCCAGGAGAGATCCCTGGGGAACTCCACTAGTGGAAGTTCTGCTATTGGAGATGGAGGTGCTTATTTTGACCTTGAGAGTCCTGTCAGTGAGCCAGTTGGCCACCCACCTGATGAGATAGGGATTTACACCAAGCTGTGTTAGCTTTTTGATGAAGCCCGAGTGGGGGGATTGTGTCAAAGGCCTTGGCCAAGTCAAGGTAAGCTGTATTAACTGACTTTTCCTCATCCAGAGCCTTGGTGGCAGTTTCAAAGAAGTCAACCAGGCAAGATCTGCCCTTGTCTAATTCAAACTGGGTGAGGTCAAGTGCTTGGAGATTGCCTATGTCCTTGTTTATAAGATCCATAATAATATACTCCATGACTTTACAGATCAGACTTGTCAAGCTAATGGGGTGATAGTTTCCAGGGTCAGTAGTGGTACCACCTTTGTGCAAGGGGTTGACAATGGCAGTTCTCCACTCTGCTGGAATGAAGCCTGTACTTAGGCTGTTGTTGAACAGGGTGCTCAATGGGGAAAACAGTTCTTGCTGGAGATGGTGTCAAATAAAGCCTGGGATACTATCAGGTCCCAAGGAAGCTGTGTTCTTTGCCTTGGATAGGGCCTTTAACACTTGATCTACAGAGATGTGAGGTGTGGGACAATTATTGGGGATGTTGAAAGGGCCTTTGGGGGGAAAAGGATGGTGAAGTTTGCACTGAACCTGTCTGCTAGCAGGTTGGCCAAGTCAACAGGATCAGTGTAAGTGATAATGTTAAGTACTAATTCAGAAAAAACCTGGGCTTTGTCATGGAGGTTCCTGATGTAACTGAAGAAGGCTTTGTGGTTTCCCTTTGTTTCAGAGGCTAGTTTCACTTCTTAATTGGCTTTGGAGATTATTCACTAGTGATCTAATTTGCTTGTTGAGGCTATGGAGGGAGTTTTCCAATTTGGAATGTGTTCCTTTTTACCCTTGGACAACAGTTTCTTCTTTTGTTGTAAAGCCTATTAACAGAGGATGTCCACCAAACAGGTGTAGGTTTCCTTGAGGTGCACATTTTAGTTCTGTTGGGTAACTCAAAAAAACAGTGTAGTTAGTGCCCCATCAAGATGACTATGGCCATTTTCACCTCAACTGGCACCTATTGTTTAATTCCCTGGTCCAAGACCAAAGGGCTGTTAACATATAGACAACGATGATGAAAGCAAGCTTGGAATAATTCACATGCAAACTAACTTAGTACATAGTACGTCAAGAGGATTACTAGACTATGTAGCTATTTGTTTGTATAATTCGACTCAGTATTTAGTTAATCTGATAAACTTTTAAGAAATTGACTTTTGTGTGGAAATTTCAGTCTGCAGAAAATGTTTTCCAATAAACATTTAACATTAAATATGATAAATATTTCCGATAAACTTATACTCAAGATTACAAAGTCTCATAATTACTTCAGTGACTCTCTCTCCTCCTTCAAAGTAGTCAAACAGTGGAACCTATTACCCCAGAATATCTTAAACACAGATCGTCATAGCTTCAAAAAACCCTAAACGAATACCTTACTCAACAATGGCTATGCTCTTGTAAGACTCCTGGCTAGTTTCTCATGCCTTCGATCAAATGTTTTCCATTCTGTTATCTTCTTGTCTTACTTCTTCCAAATGAAAATACCACAATGGTTTTTAGTTATATATACATATATATAATGAGTTTCATATTACTGTCTGTAGTAAGGCTTAAGAAATGTAATGTTTTCTGTTTTACATTCCTCTTTTTGTAAATTGTGATTGTTGGCAACTGTCAGACCTTTTGTACATTGTTTGTAAATCTTTTAAAAAAATTTTGTAATCTTTTTGTACTATTGTTATAGAGCTTATCTCCCCAGGTCTCCACTGAAAATGGGCTACTTGCCCAGCTGGACTCTATCCAATTAACAAATTTAAAATAAAATAAAATAAAAATAAAAAAATATTTAAAACACTTTTATACAATCTTAAATACCCTATTTACAAGTATATAACATATAAGGACAAGGTATAGAAATATTACAGTAAAAATATGGGGTCCCAAAAATATCAGCTGCTTAGCTGGAGAGCTGTAGAAACATAATCTGGAGTGAGGAGAGGCGTGTTCATTCGAATGACTATCTCATCCCCCAGCAAGAACTAAAAGCTCATGGTACGTGTGTTGGTTTAAGTTGCGTTGAGATGAAGCAAACTGGAAAATTTGATGATCTGAAGTATAAACACATAGCACGTGAATATCTTTCCAGCAAATTTGCAAAAAAATGTATGGACCTGTAATGCACTGACCAGTCCATACTGAGTTTATATATAATGCATTGTACAGCTTCATGTTTATTCATCATCCACCATACCTCTCAACCTCTTAGAGCAAGAAATCTGGACAAAGCCCCAAATAATGGGGGTCAAAAGCCCCAAAATAGGGACACTTTCTAAATATTGCTCTTACAAACTTAGAAAGTTGATAATATAGCAGCTTTTGTATTAACACAAATTTTCTAAAGAAGATGAAGTCTGAAAGTCAAAAGTCTGCCATTATTTTTTGACTTCAGACCTCAATGATTTGCTGATGATTTTCCAGAAAAACACAGTTTTATAGAAAATGGTGAAAAATCTGAGGCAAAAATCTGGACATTCTGTGAAAATCTGGACAGTTGAGAAGTATGTTATCCACACTAAGAAAAAATGCACAGTGGTGAGAAATGTTTCAAAAGACTTAAAAGGAGACATGCATTTCAATAAGAAACACTTTTCTCTCAAGTAGTCTCAACCTAAAGCAGGTAAACTTTGGTGAAAGGAGATGAAAAAACATAAAAAATAATGAAACTAATTAGACTTATTATAGACTTATTTTACTTGAGAAAATGTATATTCATTCATATTCTGTTATTCTGTCAATGTCTTGTGTTAATAGTACTAATATTTTAAAAGTGTCATTAGTTGTCTCCCTGATTAATTCTGGATTTGTCCCTAATTCTGTTTAGATTTGGCCCTGATTTGTTGAGAAAGTACAGTTGTGTACACTTACCATAAATGTAGATGTTCGAGTGTATTCACTGTTGCAGTCATTACATTTGGGTAATCTGCTGGCAGGTTGCCCTCAGTCGGCCTGAATAACAAAGTCTTGGGTCCTGCATCGGTTGCTGTCTCCTCTTCCATGACATCAGGTTGTCAGGGGTATAAATGCAGCCGACGCCATTTTAATCAGTTTTTCTTGCCCCAGATGTCAGGTGCCCCCCAAATGGGGAGCAAAAAAAAAATATATATATATATATATATATATAACTGTAAATATATACATGCATTTTAGAAAACATAAAATTTACCTTCAACTAAAAGCAAATACACCACAAAGGCTTTTGAGTGTAGTGAAGGAAAGAAAAGGTATAGAAAGGGGGCTGGCAGGTGGGTAATCCAGACTGCAACAGTGAATACACTCGAACATCTACATTTATGGTAAGTGTACACAACTGTATTATGTTTCACTATTGCAGTCATTACATTTGGGTAGAATCCCAAAGCTATGGATGGGAGGATGGAACTAAACAGCATTAGGAGCAGCTATAAGGCCCTGCAGGACTGCAGTGCCAAAGCCTGCCATGGATTTAGAGAAGAGAGGTAAATGGTAATGCTTTGTGAATGTATGAACAGAGCTCCAAGTAGCAGCTTCTAGAATATCTTTGGTTGTGACCCCTCTGAGAAAAGCTGCTGAAGTAGAGGCAGCCCTGGTGGAATGGGATCTGATCCCCTTGGGCACAGGTTTACCATGGTGCAAATAGCAGAAACGAATGCAGTGGCTTATCCATTTAGCAACAGTCTGCTTTGATATAGCCTTCTCCTCTGATCCTACAGCAAATGCTACCAGTAGTTGCTCAGACTTTCTTAGAGATTTTGTCCTGTTTAAGTAGAATCTTAGTTATCTGTGTACATCCAATGAATGCAGAATCTGCTCCCCCCCCTGTTTTGCAGATATGGGAAAAATGTTGGCAGGTGAATGGTCTGGTTAAGAGCTACACTGGATACCATCTTAGGCATAAAAGGATTGGTCCTGAGGGCCACCCTGTCCGGGTAAAATATAATGAAAGGCTCCACTGCCATGAGAGCCTGTAGTTCTGAAACCCTTCCTGCTGAAGTGACTGCCAAAAGAAAATCTGTCTTCCAGGATAGAAATGTTATATCCGCAGTAGCTGCTGGTTCAAAAGGAGGCAGGGTGAGTTTTTCCAGCACAAAACTGAGGTCCCATGCAGGAGTAGGTGTTCTCCTGGGAGGCCTTAAATTTTTGGCCCCTCTGAGATACTGTTTAAGCAGTGGATGAGAAAAGAGAGGAAGCTCTGTGTTGTAATGAGCTGAGATGGCAGAGGCATGGATTTTTATTGAAGAAAAAGATAGGCCCTTGTCAAGCATCTCAGTTAAGTATTGTAAAATCTGAGGCATATTGGGCTTTGCTGTGTCTATAACTTGTGCTTGGTTCCAAGCACAAAATCTCTTCCATTTATCAGTATAAGATTTTCTAGTACTAGGCCTTCTGGCTTCCAAAATGACATCCATCACAGGTTTACTGAGAGATGTGGTTTGAATAATTAGTTGATTAGCCATGCTGCAAGATTCAGAGTTTGGAGCTGAGTGTGTAGAATTTGATAGTTCTGCTGAGACAGTAGATGAGGTGTCTGAGGCAAGTACCACATAGGAAGGTGTGGCATATTCCTTAGAAGTGGGTACCCATGCTGGCGAGGCCAGTCCGGAGCAATTAGGATCATTTTTGTTTTTTCCTGTCTGACTTTTAGTAAGACCTTGGAGAGTAGAGGCAGAGGGGGAAAGGCATAGACTGATAGGTTTTTCCAGCTGAAGGATAGAGCATCCACTTTCCATGCTTTTTTGTGATGAGTTCTTGTGCAGAATTTGTCCAACTGATAGTTTTGGGGAGAGGCAAATAGATCTATGTCTGGGCTCCCCTAATTCTGTGTTAACATGCTGAAGATTTGTGGATCCGGTTTCCATTTGTGTGGGTCCATAAGAGTTCTGCTTAAGTCGTCTGCCAGAGTATTTTGCTTTCCTGGCAGGAATTGAGCTTGAAGATGTAATTGGTAAGTCAAGGCTGTGTTCCACAAGGCCATGGCTAGTCTGCAAAGGGGGTAGGAATGTGTACCCCCCTCCCCACCATAACTGTGGTGTTGTCCGTCTTTATCAGTAGTTGTCCTGGATGAAGCAAGTCCTTGAAGGCTGTCAGAGCATTCTGAACAGCTAGCATTTCTTTCTGGTTGATATGCAGATGCATTTGGTTTGGGCTCCATTTGCCCTGAATGCATCTCCCTGCCAGGTGGGCCCCCAAGCATAGTCTGATACTTCTGTAGTTAGGGTTTGGGTGGCAGGGGGTAGAGTGAATGACAGTCCCTTGTTCTGGTGACATGTCTCTGCCCACCAAAGAAACTCCTGTTGTAGGCAGTAAATGAGAGGAATCATTGTTTCCAAGCTGTGACAATGTTGACTCCATAAACTTTTTAGGTACTATTGAAGTTTCCTCATATGCAGTCTCGCATATAAAATTAGTAGAATGCAGGATGCCATGAACCCCAAAGCCTGCAGAATAACTGGGTTTTTGTTGCCATTTGTTTGAAGTAAGTTGTCAATTGCCTTTGTTTGTCTGGCGTAAGATAAGTCATCTGGGCAGTTGTATTCAAGCTTGCACCCAGGAATGTAATTATTTGAGAGGGTACCAGTTGTGATTTCTTTTCGTTTACAGTGTACCCTAGACATGCTAGAAGCCTTTTTACAAATGCCAGATGTTGAAGAAGAGTGTCCTTGTCCTCTGCTTGAATGAGACAATTGTCTAGATAAGGATACATTTGAATGTTTCTTTGTCTGCAGAATGCAATTACTGGTGCCAGGCACTTTGTAAAGACCCTGGGCACAGTAGATAAGCCAAAGGGCAGTGCAGAGAATTGGTAATGCAAAAAACCTGCTTTGAACCCGGAGGTATCTTCTGCATGATTCCCTTATTGGGATATGCAGGTATGCCTCTTTTAAGTCTAAAGTTACTAACCAAGCATTCTTGCCTAGCATAGGCAGTAGCTGTTGTAAAGTCAGCATTTTGAATTTTGGAATGTCCAGGAACGTGTTCAGAATCGCTAAGTCCAGTATTGGACGCCATGAATTGTCTTTTCTGGGTACCAGGAAAGTTCTTGAATAAAATCCTTGTCCTTTCTCCTTTTCTGGTACCGGTTGAATAGCCCCCATATCCATGAGGGATATAACTTGTTTCTGGGCCTCTGCCCACTGGTTTTGTGCCAGATCCGGCCATCCTTTTGGAATTGGCAAAGTATGGAAATTAAATCTGTACCCCTGGGATACTATGTTTAATACCCACTTGTCCTGGGTAATTAACTGCCAATTTTGAGCATGAAGTACTAGTTTTCCCCCCAAGGGGGCTGCCAAAAGATAAGTGCTTGGAGATGATAGGGGGAAGTCATTGAGAATGCTTACTGTAGGGTTGTGCTTTGTTTGCTCCAGATTTGGAGGTGGAGGCACCCCATTGCCTTGAGCTGTAAGAACCCTGTGATTAATATCTGGAGCCTTTAGAGCACCTGAGATTGCCCTGACTGGCTCTGTTGGACACAGGAAAGGACCAGTTTTTAGTAGGTCAGTGCCTACTGAACCTGGGTGGCTGCACTTGCAAGAAATCTTTTACAGTTTGCATAGATTTAGCTTTGTCTTCCATTTTCTTTAAAATCTCTTCTTCCTTATTACCATACAGAGTATCATGCTGCAAAGGGGCATCCAACAATTTAGCTTTAACATGATCACGCAGATTTTGCTCCTTGAGACAGGCATGCCTTCTAATCACAGATCCAGTAACGGCGGCCCTACAAGAGGCCTCCAAGGAATCAAAACCACATTGCAAAGTATGCTTTCCAACCTGTTCTGCTGAATGCAATAAATCCTGTAACTCTTTATTTTTCACACTATCAGAAATCAACATAATTTTCTGTTTCAGTAAGCCCATAACATGCTGTTGATATTGAAGCATATGAAACTGACAGTTTAAAGCCCTGATTGCCAAGGTTGCAGACATATAAACCTTCTTACCCCATCTATCCAGCACCCTGGAATCTCTATCAGAAGGGGTAGGATTTTTGGCTGTAGAAGCCTTAACACCCTTGGGAACCTGAGAAACAGTCTCTGGATCAGCAGCAGGATTTTTGAAAAGAAATTTGTGGGAGTCAGAAACCCTGTAATATCTGTTTGGCTTACTAGGAGCCGGAGGCAGGGAATCAGGAGCCATGCTTGATTCCAAGAACACATCATCAACAATGTCTAATACAGGAGGTATTGCCAAAGGCCTATGCTGAGGAAGAAAAAGGAAATCCCTAAGCCTCTTTTTTGATTCAGAGAAGTCCTGACTCTCCCAGTGAAAATGTTCCCTTAAAGTATGCAAAGTCTCTCCAAAAAAGTAATCCTTAGGAGGAGATACAGATGGGATGGATTCCTCTGCATCAGAATCCTCATAGGGTGGAATAGAAAATTCCTGATCAGAAGAGGAATCAGAAGAAATGGAAACCTGATCTGAAGATTCATAATCAGTGCCTTGCCTAGGCCTCTTAGCAGGGGGGAGGTTGGGAACCCCTGATCAAGGTAATTAAATCTTCAGCCATTTTGATCATCTGTTTCTTAGGCATAGGGGCCTGGGCACGCGGCTCATGCATCAGTTTTTTAGGCATAGAAGTTGTTTTTGACCTTGTTTTTGTTGCTGGTGTCGGTTTAATGTAAAAATGTTGAGGCCTGAAAACACCCTCAGAAGCTGGTGCCTGCTCAGCAGCTCCCAACCCATCCAAGGGAGAGACATTCGCAGGTTCAATACTTTGCGAATCTCTCGGCATACCGGACTCCAAATGGGTCCCAGTAGAGGCCTGCGACTCAAACGTAGCGGGTATCAGGGGCTACGAAAGCGCCTCACTGAGTACCGGCGAACCGGCGACTGGCTTAGGACAAGCTTCGTCATCGGTTTTGGACCTCGATGGTCTGTCTCTGTCTTTTTCCTTGCGTTTTTTGTGAACTCCGGTAGTCGGACTGCTAACCGACGACATTTCAGGGTAGTTAAATCTTGAACCAAAATATTTAGAAGCAAAAATATACCGACGCTCAATAGTGTGTTGGTTAAATTTAGCACAAAACCGACAGCAAGGCACGTTGTGAACAGAGCCTAGGCAAGGAATACAACACAAATAAAAATACTTATGAGGTATTTGGATCCCACAAGTAATGTAATTATTAACTTTTACTGACATCGGTAAGGAGCAAGAAAAAGTCTCCCCAATGGGGTGCTTAGCTTTAGTTTGAAGATTTCGGTTCTGAAACTCGAATATGAAAATTTCAGGAGTCGGACGACCGGCACTTGCGAACTGCTTCTGCTTCGGACACCGCGTGGCAAGAAAGACTGATTAAAATGGCGTCGGCTGCATGTTTTATACCCCTGACGACCTGACGTCATGGAAGAGGAGACAGCAACCGACGCAGGACTCAAGACTTTGTTATTCAGGCCAACTGAGGGCAACCTGCCAGCAGATTACCCAAATGTAATGACTGCAACAGTGAAACATGAAGAACATCTATGCATCCACCCATTTATACATCCATTCATCTGTCACTACAGTCATTTAATTCTGGCAATAATTTGCTGATCTACAAAACCACTAGGTCCTCCCCCTCCCCTCCTGCTTACCTGAGGTAAGGTTTATTTGTGCTCCCCTCAAGTGATGGACCTTACCTCTTTCATTGGTGATTCTGTCTTTAAGGCACATGGTTATTGCTTGCAACCCACAGTATAGTTCCTGGAGGTCCATGACCATACTGTGACTGCAGTGTTTTGTTCAGTGCAAAGACCTAACATTACATGGGATTTGTTTACAAATAGAGAGCTTGATCAATATATGCATGCAAAGCGGCTATAAATAAGAAGTTATGTACTCACCATAACGTTCCATCTGAGTAGGTATCTTCATTTGTCTGCAACCTTTGGGATACGGATCCGATCTCGGATCCGAGCCGGCAACTTCTATCACAGCATAGATCTGAGCTCCTAGCTCCTCCCTTTACCCATAATCCCCTACCAACCCTGACTGACCTCAGATCAAGTTTGCCCCATAGCACAGCTAATACTGTGTCCCAAAGGGAACTAATCTAAAGAACCCCAAGTAGGATCATATTGGTCAGGGGGAAGGAGGGGGGAAATGGTTGCAGACAAATGAAGATACCTACTCAAATGGAATGTTATGGTGAGTACATAACTTGTTAATCTGAAGTAGGAACTTCATTTGTCAGCAACCTTTGGGACACAGTCCCCAGCTACCTAAATCTTGGGTGGCCTTCATGGAAGAATATTCCAGAGCACTGCAGAGCCAAAAGACGCCCTACCTCGGGAGACAATATCTACTTTGTAGTGGCTGATAAAGGTATGAGATGAAGCCCAAGTGGCTGCGGAACAAATGTCATCCAGAGAAACCCTAGCCTTGAAAGCAGCCGATGTAGCAACGGCCCTAGTAGAATGAGCACGGACTCCCTGAGGTGCAGGCCTTCCCGAGCTCTGATATGCTAAGAGAATACAACTAGATATCCATCGGGAGAGGGTAACTTTAGAAACCGACTTGCCGAAGCTGTTTTTGGCAAAGGAGACAAACAACTGATCGGATTGCCTATGACCAGTAGTTCGATGAATATAAAAACGTAGTTGTCTGCGCACGTCTAAAGAGTGCAGCTTATACTCTCCTTTGTTTTCATAGTTGGGGAAGAATACTGGAAGATTAATAGATTGATTAATGTTAGCTTCCGAAGATACCTTAGGTAGAAAAGACGGACTGATCCTGAGGTGAACTCTGTCTGGGTGGAAGACCAAATACGGTGGTTTGACACAGAGAGACTGGAATTCCGAGACCCTCTTGGCTGAAGTTATGGCCACCAAAAAGGCCGTTTTCCAAGAGAGGTATTTAAGATCAACAGTGGCCGCCAGCTCGAAAGGGGGGCTAGTCAAGGCCTGTAAAACTAGGGATAAATCCCATGGAGGTACCGCCTCTTTGACCGGGGGCTGAGGAGGAAGGTACCCTTAAGGAAGGTCTTACACAGTTTGGAAGTAATAAGCGGGCCTGACTCCTGCCCTACATGATAGTGTGAAATTGCTGCAAGTTGCACCTTGACAGTGGAAGAACTAGCCCCCTGGTGAAAGAGAGAAGTTAGAAAATCTAGAACTGATGCTACTGGCGCCGTTAAGGGATCTAAATGACGGTGCTCCACCCAAATAGAAAAACGTTTCCATTTACTCTGATAGACCCTTCTGGTGGAAGGCTTGTGAGCTGCTACTAGAATGGCTTTGACTGGTGATGAGATTCCAGGAGTCCTTAACAGGAGTGGAACTGGAGCAACCAAGCCGTCAGCTTTAGGTTGGCCAGGTTCGGAGTCGGGAGACCCAGGCGGTGTGAAAGTGTGAAATGAGATCCGAGAGGGGATCCAGAATCCAGGGCGGATGAATCAGGTAAGACCATAGGTAAGGGAACCACATCTGACGAGGCCAGAATGGGGCAATGAGGATCATCTTGCTCCCCAACTGACTGGCTTTCTGCAATAGTTTCAACATCAGGGGCAGAGGCGGGTAAGCATAAAGCAGACCGGGAGTCCAAGCATGAAATAGAGAGTCTCTCGGGGACTCCCCCGGAGGGGGGATCAGAGCGAAGTAATCGCTGCATTTGGTATTTGAGGGGGAGGCAAAAAGATCACAACAAGGTCGCCCCCATCGGGCAAATACTTGCTCTGCCACTACAGGATTGAGAGACCACTCGTAAGGAGTCAGGATAGTACGACTGAGCCTGTCCGCTAAAATGTTGGACCGTCCCGGAATGTGCGTAGCCTGTTCGCTAAAATGTTGGACCGTTCCGGAATGTGCATTGCGATGAGAAAGCGGTTGGTGGATATCGCCCATTCCAACACTCTCATGGCCTCGTGGCAGAGAAGGTAAGACCTGGTTCCCCCCTGTTTGTAGATGTACCAGACGACTGACATGTTGTCCATCAGTACCGCAATCTTCCCCACCGGAAGAGGGTTGTGAAGTGCTTGCAATGTCAAAAGCACCGCCCTCATCTCCAGGACATTGATATGCAATGAGGTCTATATGTCGTTCCACGTGCCTTGGACTGTTCTGCCCGAATAGTGCCCCCCCCACCCCAGGCGAGAAGTGTCCGTGGTCACTGTGGCGACTGGCGGAGGCAGCGAGAAGGGGTGTCCCGTGTGAAGATTGGAGGACTGGAGCCACCACACGAGTGACCTTTTGCAAACCCTGCTTAAGGGAATGGGATGAGACAGGGGATTGTGAGATAGGGACCATTGTACCTGGAGGGTCCACTGTATGACCCTCATATTCAGCCGGGCCAAGGGCAGCAGCGGAATTGCTGCCGCCATGGACCCTAGAGCCCTCAGGACCAATTCCGCCGAAGGAGCTTGAAGTTGAAGGATGGCCTGCACGTGCAACCTCAGGTTCTGAAGCCGATCTGGAGTCAAGAAAGCAAGCATCAGTCTGGAGTCCAACCTCGTCCCTAAGAAATCCAATACTTGTGTAGGAGCCAGGGAGGATTTGGCCATGTTGATGGTCAACCCTAGGAGTGGAGCCAGATTGAGGAAATAATCCCTGCATGAGCAAAGAAGATGCCTTGTTGGGGCGGTAAGGAGCCAGTCATCCAGGTACGGAAAGACCTGAATTTCCTGGAGTCTCAGGTGGGCCGCTATCACTGCCAAGACCTTGGTGAACACCCTGGGGGCTGAGGTGAGACCGAAGGGAAGGGCCCTGAACTGGAAATGGCTGGCTCCCAGCCGGAAGCGGAGAAACCTCCTGGAGCGTCTGTCTACGAGAATACAAGAAGTACTGGGAGAATAGATTGCAGTGTGACCATCCGGAACTTTACTTTTGGTTCAAGAGAGAGAGGTCCAGGATGGGCCTCGCGTCCCCCGTCTTTTTTGGCACCAGAAAGAACCTAGAGTAAAACCCTGATCCGAGCTGATCTGGGGGGACGGGCTGGATGGCTCTTTTTTGTAAGAGCTGCTGAATTTCTGTAGCAGCCGCCTCCCTCTGATTGGGTGGTACATCGGGGACGCTTCTGATTCTGGGGGTTACAAGAAAGGGAATTTGGTAGCCTCTGGATATAACACGAAGCACCCAGCGATCCATTGTTATGGACCCCCACATTGCTAGGTGCCTCGAAAAACGTCCCCCGACTGCCTCCAGAGTGGAGCAGCCGGGTAACCCCTCAGGGGTTCTGCGTGGGCCTCTCAGAGAAGGGTTCTCTGGACCCAAAATTCCTGGGACCCACTCTGCCTCTAGGGCGGCGTCCTCCCTGTCCACCTCTGCCACGAGAGGACTGGTTGTCCGGAGCAGACTGGGATTGATGCGATTTCTGGAACCACATCTTCTTCTGACCCTTTTGGTTCTTGGCAAAGGACCTCTGGAGAGCAGAGAAGCGGACTCCGACGGCAGACAACGTCTTCCTGTCTTTCTCGCTCTGGACAAGGGTGCCAAACAATGCAGAACCATCAAAAGGGGCATTCGCAAATGACGCCTTAAAGGGTTCCGAGAAGTCACAATGTCAGTGCCAGGCTTGCCTCCTCATGACCAGCCCGACTCCGCCTGCTCTAGCGGCTCCCTCAGTGGCGTGAGACAAAAGCCGCATAGAGGTGTTGGAAATACAACGTAGGGTGGACATTCTGGAGGAGTACAGTTGCTTGTCCCCTTCCGACATGGACCCTGGGGGGGAAGCAGCGTATTCTTTAATTAGATCCTGCTGCATCCGAATGACGTGTGCCATATAGTTCATGGCCCTCATGGAGAAGGTCGCTGAACTGAAGGCCCACTTCCCAAGGCGGTCCATCGCACGAGACTCCTTGCTCAGCGGATGAACCATGGGGCTCTCCTGAGCCAACTCTCTCTTGGTGGCAGCCGCCACCAACATGGCGTCCACAGGGAGACCTTTGCTCCAATGGGTTCTCTCTGACAGGGGGCTCAAGATTTTGTCCGGGCACTTGGGAACAGGCTCTACAGTGTCCGGCTCCCTCCAAGCCCTAGTGGCTATAAGATCCACCAAGGGGACGGGGGGAGGGGACACCCAAGAGGTAGATGGCCCTGCCTCGAACGCCTCTAGGAATACGGACTTGTTGGAGGAAGCCTTGGGGTCAGACCACCCCCCCCCTGATTCTGACCATTTACATGATGTCTCCAAAGGAGACATTCTTGGGGGGTGACCTTGGGGAGCCTTCCCCTTCATCCAAGTCCGTATCTTCAGTGAGGGACTCAGGGGAGTCCACGTGCCTCCTTTTGCACTTTGACTTGCGTGGAACCTCCTCGGGGGGGGGGCTGTCCAAGGAGTCCTCACCAGCAATATCCTGTTCCAATGGAGCACCTAAAGGTGCTGAAGCAGGCTGCCCCGAAGGCCGGGTGAGGGGAGCCAGGACCAGCTGAGAGGGAGTGCAGGGGGGAGCCGAAGGCAGGACCGGAAGCCTGGATGCACTCAACAGTACCATCTCCACCACCACGAAAGCCGAGGGGGAGCCACTCTCTGACGGATCCGAGATCCGGCTCCCACTCGGATCTGAGGTGGGGATCGGACCCGGAGCCGAGACTATCGGATCCGAAGGACCCGCGCGCTCCAACCGGGATGGGGCTGAAAGCACAACGAATCCCTTGGATCCAAAGCTCGGCCCATGGCTCCGAGAGGTCGGATCCGACAAACTCGAGGGAATCGGAGCCGAAGTGCCTAGCACTGTCGGCTCCGACCCACCCCCGGATCCAACACGGCTCGGCTCCGACAGCTCCAAACCCGGATGGCGGGTCGGAGAAGGAGCGATAGGAGCAAAAAAAGGGGTCGAGCTCCCCCCCGGAGGGGGGGGAGGCAAAAGCACTCCCATCTGTATCTGGACCTGGATGAACCTCCTCATCATCTGGTCCATGTCTGCATCCGACATACTGAAGGTGGACCTCGAGGAGGCCACCGAGGCAGGCCTGGAGTGCCGCCTCAATGACCTCGATGGGGACTGGGTCACCTCCTCCTCGGGTCCGGGTGAGAAGCAAGGGGATCGGATCCGAGGAGGAGGCGAACCAGAAACCCTGGAGGGAGAAGCCCGTTTGGCAGCCGGGGCCGAGGAGGAGTCTTCGGCCCGCCGCATAAGGTGCTTCTCCCTCCGCTTCTCTTTCATGGACTCCCTCACCTCCGAAGCCACAGTGGGAGGTTGAGTCCCGGTCGGAGGGAGGGGAGGCAGGAGTGGCCGCTACCGAGGACTGGGTAGCGGTCACAGAAGTACCGGAGGCCGGAGCCGGGTCTGGGGGCAAAAGGCCCACCAGAACCAGCTTCGACCTCCGATCCTTAAGTGCCCTGGGGTTGAACGCAGCACAAATCGCGCAACCCGAAGAGAGGTGTTCAACCCCAAGGCACCTAACGCACCGAGTGTGGCCATCAGCCGGTGAAAGCTTGTGACCACACTCGGTGCATTTCGAAAAAATAGCTTTAGGGGCCTCCAACATCACTAAAAGAAAACACACACGCTAGGGCCCTACACACTACACATACACACACTGCGACCAGCGAGGGCAGGGAGGAGAAAAAAAGATAAAAATAATTAAGCTAATTCAAGTTAAAAAGAGTGAAATTAGGGCTAGGGAACACCTAAACACACACACAAACACTCGCTCAAAAAGAGTACAAGAAAAAAATGAAAAAACTTTCTTTTCTCACGAAATAGACCAAGAGCTCTGGAATCTAGCTGTTGCTTGAAGAGCGGCAAACTAGATCTGAGGTCAGTCAGGGTTGGTAGGGGATTATGGGTAAAGGGAGGAGCTAGGAGCTCGGATCTATGCTGTGATAGAAGTTGCCTGCTCGGATCCGAGATCGGATCCGTATCCTAAAGGTTGCTGACAAATGAAGTTCCTACTTCAGATCTGTTGTTAACCTCCTGTGTGACACTGCCTCCGATAAATGGCTCAGTAGTTTCCTCTTTTCTAGGGAACACTGATACATTGCCTAGATCCACCTAGCCACCTGACATCTAAGATATATTTGGGCATTCAGTCTACTTGCCCACAACTAGCTACATAGTACCTTTGCCCCTTGTTTGCATTTGAATTCCAGCTGAGTTGATGGACTCTGTCCCTTGCTTTAATGTAGCCATACACTACTTTGAATACATAAAAGGGACATATTTTGCCTTTAAATGCATTGTCTAAGAAGTCTGCTGACACCCATTCACCCGAAAAAGCATTCTAGTGAAGTATAAAATATGTTCTGTTGTCTTTAGATCTATATGCATGTACACATCTTTTTTAAAAGTGAATGTTCATTACTTTTATTGTCATGTATAGCAACAAGTTACAAATAATTAGAACAATCATAGCAAACAATTTATTATTTATTTATTTTTATTTATTTATTTTACATTTGTTAACCGGGAGAGTCCGACTGGATACATGTCCATTTTCAGCGGAGGCCCGGGGAGAAAAGCTCCAAGTAAATAACAGACATATGAACATTGTTAATGCAAAAAAAGGAAGATAGTTGAGTTCTAAATACAATATAAAGATACATCACATCTTGGGAAAACAAATATACCAAAAAAGCAAAAAATAAAATAAATAGCAAACATTAAATATCTTAAAATCTGCACGGCAAATACAGTAATACTATGGATAAAACTCAATGAAGAAATTATAGCAACATTATATTTATTTTGTAATCATAGCAACTGTTACTTTCCATAATATAACCTTAAAAGTAATGCATGGTGTAAACAAACTCGACAACATTTTTCAGGATTTGTTTTGCTGACTCTCAATATAAAATATCCATCAATCTATCTCCTATCTGTCTGTCTATCTATCTATCTATCTATCTATCTATCTATCTATCTATCTATCTATCTATCTATTTTTCTTTCACTCATTCATCTTAATGTCTGGACAATAAATCAATAAACAAAACATTAGAAGGTATTTAACAGAGCAACAACATTAAACTCATACATCTTTTTTTAAACATCTTTACTGAATGATCACTTGGGACAAAGGCACACTTACATTTATATAAAAGTAATCAAACCATATTAATAAGTTCATATTTACAAACACCATACATCACATATATTTCTATACGTCATACATTCAAAACAAAATTACATAAACCATTCAATTCCTGCCCTCTCTTAAACTTCATTCCTCCTCCAAAACATTTTTTCTGCATGTATTGTTCCCATGATTTCCATTTTTGTTCTATGTAATTTACTCCTACCCTTTTCTAAAGATCCCACTTCCTGTTCTATTATCACTGTTACAATAATCACTACTTCAAGAATAGTTACCTTATGCTTTAATTTCCATTTTCTAGTAATTGATTGTTTTTTTTAACAGCCACCAGATTAACTTCTACATCTTTGACCAGGTACACATACTCTGTATTGCCCCAACAGCCAAATTCAGCACTGACATCTTGCTAGAGGCAGAACTAGCTGACCTTTGCAGCATTTAGTTGGGTAATCCATTTTGTTCATATAATGTCCAGTGTGGCTGCACTGGGCAGTTCCAACAGTCCTCATATAATCTTGGTGTCCTAGGATGCAGGAAACACGATTGATGCTTGTAGTTCTAGGCATACAGTGTTGTACAACAGAATTGCAAGGCAAAATTATTATTGTTATTATTATTATTACTATTATTATTATTATTATTATTATTATTATTATTAAACCAGCAGCACGTGTGGTCAAACTGTGTAGAAAGACTGCAAAGCAATGTTCAGCACTGAAGTCAGAATGGTAACAGTGGAAGCATGTAGCTACTAAACAGCCTGTCAGAGTAATTCTTCTACAAGGAGTGTGTTGCAGGATATCCAGGTAGAGGCATTAGTGACAAACAGGGGGTTTACATCAACAGACCTTTTCTAAACAAAAATCATAGAACTGTGATGGTAAAGCATTACTGACTGACTCTAATCCCCAGGGCTTTGTCAGAAAATCAAACATTTTATGAGGAACATGAAAAGATATGAGGCAAGGTCAGTCACATTTTGCAAAACCAGGGGCAGTTGAGACTTAAACTGAAAAAATACACAGTAAAATACTTTAAGCCCCTTTTTATTAGACAAAGCAGACGAATGAGAAACTATTTAAAATAGTGGAGTTGCGCTAATGCAAATGCGATCGGCAACTGGGAACAATTTCCATTTAACTTTACCTTAAACGATATTTAGGTTACAAGATAAAGCACCCAATGCCAGACTTTTTGGTTTAACTAAGAACTTACAGACTTCCATGGCTCTGCTATTTCAGGGAGACTTTCTCAATCTGATTAAAAAAAATTACATTAGAAAAAAAAGAAAAAATCAGATGCATGCAGCACCTACAAATATAAGAGACCAATTATACAAAGGCCGAGTCAACTAACCTTGTAAAAGTGCAAAGAAAATAAAATAAAAAAAGGAGAACAAAACGCAGTCTTCTTATTTTCAGAAGAAAAGCTATGCACTAATACAGTAAAAAAATGTCAAAATACAGGAACTTTGACACTCTCCCTCTAACTCCACCATAAAGCCAATAGGAATACCAAATTAGGATTTCTTTCAGGATGGGAACTAATACAAGGCTGGGGAAGGGGATGTACAAAATAATTTAAATAAAACGACACTGTGGGCAGGAAGGTATGCGATGTTGCTAAAGTGGGTGTTGCTTTGGTCATCCTGAATTCGTACTTGAATTTTAAATGCTGGGATTTAACAAAGTCTCTTTCTAAGGTATCCATAGCATCACATGCTTAGTGAGCAATAAAATACCCTGCTGAAAAAGCCATGTTGAAGATCTTTTTAACCACTTCCTTCTGGAACCAGGGAGAGTGAAGTGCTTCTTCAAAGCCATTTACACTAACAATGACTGGAATTGCGCCAACTGAGACTGGCTAGGGCTCTAATGTTCAACACATCTAAGAGCTATACCATCTTGCCAAAACTGTCCATGGTTTTGGCAACTTTAGCTATAGGAATAATGGCCAAATAGTTAGGCCTCCAAGAGCTATACTACAACATGGCGATGACACAGACATCCATTAGCAGGTGCTTGGAAAGTAAGAAGAACCCCTTAGGGTTAACCTGTATAAATGATCTGTCTTCCAGGGCTTAGAGTGCCATTTTTTGGAGTATCTTCAAACTGTAAATATGGTGCCTTTAACATCTTTCTCTAAAGAAAGTGTAACTTAGGACTCTTCCTTCTTTATCCACAAGTATTAATTTACAAGCTTCTGGGTGGAAGAAAGTACAGTTGTGTACCTACCATAAATGTAGATGTTCGAGTGTATTCACTGTTGCAGTCATTACACTTGGGTTATCCTGCTGGCAGGCTACCCGCAGTTGGCCTGAATTCCAAAGTCCTGGTCTGGCATCGGTTGCTGTCGCCTCTTCCCTGACGTCAGTGCACCAGGGGTATAAAAGATAAGTGTAATGACTGCAACAGTGAAACACTATGAACATCCTACTCCTTTCTCTCCAAATATTTATTTGCAAGCCTCCAAAGAAGGACTAAGGGGCTCATAGTTAGTCCACAGCACAGGTTGTAAACTAAACAGACTCAATAAAAGATGGAAGTTGCTAGGAGAACATGCCCGGCAGAGGACTCACTACCTTGTTGTATTTCAAGAACAGGGGTTTTAATGTCTTCTGACAAAAAGTAACCAAATTCTCAAATGGAGAAGGTGACAGAATACAATGGCTAGTGTCAAACAAAAGCCCTGTATGATTCTGTACAGCTGTCAGAGTTGTTTACTCAGGCTGTACAATAAGGTGAAAGAGAACAGAACTGTGGTTAAACAAATTTAAGAGAAAAGCATGGAAGAGAAGGTGATGGGGTGCAAGATGTTTGACACTGTCTGGTTCAGCATTCAAATTAAACCATATAATTTTCCAGCACAAATTTGGTCATCTCTAAACTCAACAAGTTCTTAAAGTCCAGTGTGGGTGTTAAGATTGAAGAAAGCCCAGGAATAGTCACAGGGGTGACAGTCATAAAAAGAAAATTTTAACACTTAATGGGGAACCATATTCAGCTCAAGAGGAAATGAAGACAGTTGATCCTATGGTCCCCAAGTTTTAATTTAAATATGTGACTCCTGGGATTCAAGGGCTTGCTTCATATGCTGTGACACAATGCATGCCTGTTTAAGCTCAAGATGTTGAGTTTTTCTGTGCTTTTTTCCCAAGACTGAGTCTTGGGGACCTCTCTGACTGACTTTTTAGGTGTCAACCAAACATTCAGTAGGCTGTTGACCTCTTTCACAAGATGGGATGTGCCAACATTACGGAATCTGAGGCCATGACTGACTTTGCTAAGAAATCCTTAAGGAGCCCCTACCATTTGTCTGCTGTTTGCCTGCCTGACTCTTGCTGGGGTTGGTGTGATGAGTCCATACCCAAATTCTGGAATGGATGCACTTCATCACCAGCGACCAATATGTGCTGAGTCATGCCGCTACTGTTTTTTTAACTTCTAGAATTATTAGGTTTGCTGTGGAAATAATGGCATCTGTAACAGACCTCAGCATCATGTGATGGTTCCAGGCAAAAGAAAAAGCTCATGTGGGGGTGTCTGTCTGGTGATCCAGTGACTGCCAACATATTTGTTAGACCTTAAATTCTGATACACTGATTGTAAGAATTTCCCAATGGCTCACCCAGTAGGAGGAGGTTAGACATCTGTAAGGGGCCTGTGCAGAGTAATTATGGTATGGGCTGCAGTATCATATTCTTGAGCACAACATTTAAAGAAATATAATCTGATAAAACAAAAGAGAGATGTACCCCAGCATTTCACCTATTGAATACGGTTACTGAACATAACAGCAGAGAAGTGTGTAACGAATCTGATAAACAAGAAGATGCGGAAAGCATGAGAAGGAACTTTGTATAATTGAAGAAATGTTACAAAGTATGGCAATTTATATTAATTTTGCAAATCGGTGAATAATAAAACACCAGGAAGGCAAAACATCTGGAAAGCAGAACTCATCTGGATGGGAATGCAGTGAGCCCTAATTTGCTAGTATAAGCAAAACGAGGCAAGTTAATAGGACACACATGGTCACAGTGCAGAGGCCATTTAGATGAAAGGATGATTTCCAGAAGGATAACACAGATGCCAGTGCCTCTGTACTTTATGAATGGCACAGCAGAAGTGGAAAGAAAAGTACACAATTCTGACAGCAATATAGAAGTGTGTAACGAATCTGATAAACAAGAAGATGCGGAAAGCATGAGAAGGAACTTTGTATAATTGAAGAAATGTTACAAAGTATGGCAATTTATATTAATTTTGCAAATAGGTGAATAATAAAACACCAGGAAGGCAAAACATCTGGAAAGCAGAACTCATCTGGATGGGAATGGAGAGCAGCAAAAGTGAAAAAAAAACTTGGAGATGGCATGCCACATAAAGTATGTAATCCGTGTGAGAAAGTAATACCAGTTCATAGTTTCATAGATGAATAATAGTCTAGCTGTCCTGAAGGGCCACTTTAAGCCTAACCAGTTACCAGAGGTTAGAATCAAACTTTGTATCCTGTGTCTGTGATGTGAAGAACTTAACCATTATGCCAGACCCAGCTACCCCAAAAAACAGAAGTCATAGGATCATAGGATCATACAAAGTTACTAGGCTATTGGTCCTGAGGACCTTACAAGCCTAGCCAAGAATTTAGCCCATATTCCAACAAGTAGCACCCGATACCCCTATCCAGCAGGGTCACAGGTGGTATCCCAGGGGTGTATTTTCTGTTCCATATCCAGTTATCCAGGTTGCGCTTAAAAGGGGTTAATGAGGTACTCTGCTTGATGTGGAGAGGGAGTCTATTCCACAGAAGTGGGAGTCTCTGGGACACAAATCTGTGTCGCAAACAAGTCCTATTGATGTCACAGACCAGGTTGATGTTGCGCAAGCGAGTTACTTGAGTGGAGCTTGACTTGCAGATATGCAGCAGTCCCATCAAGGCAGGGTATGAGATAGCTTTGCACACCAGACAGAGGTCACCTCTGAGGAGTCTGTATGACACTGAGTAGAGGGGACAGGGCTTTTAGCCTATCTGTGTAGGGTAGATATTTGAGGCCCTGGATTCTCCTGGTGAGGAACGTCTGTAGTCTCTCCAGCTGCTGCTGCACATGCTTTGTGAAGTACATGCTGAATGGTGCACTGTACTCAATAATGGGTCTTATAAGGGAAGAATACAGGGATGTTATGACCTCCTTGTCCCTGGATGAGATACCCTTACTAATGAGGTGGGGAATGTAGAAAGCTTTCTATACAACAAAGGCAATATGGGTGGTCAAAAGTCAGTTTGCTATCAACCTGAGTGCCCAAGTCCCTCATGACTGATTGTGTGCTTAGGCCCTTGTTATAAATGTGATAATTTGTGGGGAAGTCACTCTCCCCAAAGGGATGATGATGCATTTTTTGGCATGCAGTTTGAGGCCATGTTTCCGGCACCAGTCATTTCTCTGGGTGAGACCCGCTTGGAGGATGTCCACATCACTAAGGGAATTAATGATAATGCCCAGCTTGCAGTCATCTGCAAACGTGGTCAGCCATAGCCCACTGGTTTTGGTCTGCACCTCAGAAAAGTATATCCCAAATAACAGAGGCCCCAAGACCCATCCCTGGGGTACACTGCTCATTACAGGTTTACTGCTTGAGGTGGCTTGCCCTATTTTGACTAGGTGGGTTCTATCAGTGAGCCAGTTTGCTACCCATCTGGTAAAATATGGACTGATGCTTAATTGACAGACTTTATCTATTATACCCAAGTGGGGAATAGTATTGAAAGCTTTGGCCAGGTCAAGTTAGGTGGTGCGCACCATCTTCCCCTCATCCACTCATCCATGGTTTTGGTGACTGTCTCAAAGAAGTTGACCGAATTTAAAAGGCATGATCTCCCCTTGATGAAACCAAACCATGTGGGATCAAGTGTTTGGACGTTGCCAATATCCTTCTTAATGAGATCTATGAAAATCCATTCCATGGCCTTGCAGATCAGGCTAGTTAGGCTGATGGGTCTATAATTTCCTGGATCGGTGGATGCTCCACTTTTGTGCAAAGGGATGACAGTGGGTGTCCTCCACTCAGCTGGGATGAAGCCAGTACTCAGGCTTTGGCTGAATAGGGTGCCTAATGGTGCTGCAAGTTCCTGTCTGAGTTCATGTAGGATGCATCCTGAATGTTAATGGGTCCCATGTTCAGGCTAAGGAAAGACTGCTTCCAATTAGGCACCTGCTCCTTCTTGGTCCTGGACAGCAATGTTTTCCTTTTATTATAGAGTTTACTTATTGCAGATGTCCATCAGACAGGTTTATTCTTCCTTGAGGAGGATGACTTTGTCCTGTCGGGTATTCCTGATTCCATGCAGCTATATAAATGCTTATATAGTACTTTGGTATAGGTTTGAACATATGTGCCAGTTCCTATGGAAGGGGAGGGGGCTGTGAAGCTGTTTATACCTTTCCTCAGGAAGTTGTAATCAGCTTTGGAGAAGTTTTTTGTTTGACCCTAGCTGGAAGGGGGGGGGGGGGTTTGGGGGAGATGATGACTTCAAAAGTGACTGCTTTGTGGTCGGATCTTACCAGGGAGGATGATACTGTAGGGATGCTGTAGTGGTTACTCATGTTGGTTAATACCAAGTCCAAAATATTATCACCTCTTGTGGGGGTGTCGACCATCTGGTCCAAGGCATTTGCATTGACGAAATCAAGGAATCTCTGAGCATTTGTGTTTTGGCATGAGTAGCTCTTCCAGTCTATGGCTGGATAGGTAATGTCACCCAGGATAAGGGTAAAAGGTTGAATCTTGATAGATATGAAGAGGTCCAGATAGGTGGAGTGGGCATCTTGAGTCAAAGTTGGGGGCCTGTAGCTAGCTATGATTTGAGAAGGGGTCTAGTCAATGGTTAACTGCACCTGGAGTGTCTCCTGTGCATCATATACTGTTTTACCAGCCTGGTGGTGTGTATGTTTTTAATATAAATTGCAACTCCACCTCCTTTTGCTTGGCTGCCCACAGTTTGGGGTCTGGAGGAATGACAGGATGAGTAACCTGGTATGGCTGGGGTGCTCTCCACAGCTTTGAACTAGGTTTCTCTGACTGCACAAATGTCAGCATCTTCCAGGATTAAGAATGCTTGCAACAAGTGCTGTTTCATGTTTAGACTCCCTGTACCTTGTATCTCTGAGTTTAAGACTTTAACCATTATGACAGACATAAAGTAAATACTAGGTAAGCTGCCTGTCAAACCCAGTACCCTGTGCCTGTGAAAAAAACACCTTAAACATTATGTTAACCCCCATCACAGAAATAATACATAAATGTTAATCAAGGCGATTATTTGTCAGTGCTACAGGAGAATGCAAAACATGGAAGGCTGGGGAAACGGATACATACAGGAGGAGAGAGAAAATCAAATTCTCTTTTTTCTTTCTTTACAGACAGCTGTCAAAGTCAACACTTAGTCTACTGTGCTCACTTCTGTGGCCCTTTTAACTGCAAGAGTAAGAACAGGATAATATCTTCTGAGATCAACAAATAACTTAAGAAAATGACTAACCTGTGCGGAGTTTGTTATAATAAAATGGGGGTGCATGGACAAACTCCCTCGCATGGAGGTATGGGGAACTTGCTCCAATGAAAGTCAAATTTATGTTTTGCCACCTTTTAAGTATTTTTTTTTAATTTTTAAGAAATTTTCACTTAAGCAGGCTTCTGTTGTATGATCTTGAGATTTCACATGCGATAACTAGACAGAACAGAAGCAGAGGAAAGTAACACAACTGTTTACAGGCAGCACCAGAAAACTACAAGAGATTAATGCATATCATATAAAAGAAAAAAAAAATGTCTATTTCAACAGAATTCAGTGTCCAAGTGAATATCATCTTTTAGCAAGAATGTATAAGAATGACAAAACTTGAAGATACATGATCATGTGTCACTGCAAATAAACAAGAGTAACTCCCTTTTCTTCAGAGAAACACTGGTGAATATGCAGGGCATCCTTCATGAAGAAATGGTAGACAGTACGGTTAGAAGCAGTGACAGAATCTCATAATACATGGGGCACACGCAATGATATTTCTAGGAGGCATGGGATAACGTTGTTGGTCCAGAAGGATGAGAAGGTTATTCATCAGATAGGAGATAGCCAATCACATGCACATGGATGCATGCTCATGCACGCATGCGCACACACACACACACACACACACACACACACACACACACACACACAGTTATTTAAAATGCATCAGTTAAAACACATTACAATTAGAGCTTGCAAAGAAAAGCTGATGAATTCAATAAGCACATCAACAATTGTATCAAGGACATTACTTAATTGACATCACTTAATTTTTATAACACACAATATATTGCTTAGCAACTAATTCTTTAATCATCACTCTGTGACTCAGATTAAAAGCAGCCCTACATAGTAGTCATTGTAATGATGTGACACCGTATGCAATTGTGTTACTGATTTACGAACAATGCATGCAGAATTACTAAAATTAGCTGTAATTAACTGTAATTATCAGCACTTGCTGTTCTTTTAACAACTAAATACCAGAACTGACAATCAAACGTATCTAACGAGATTTAATTTGTCAATAAAAATGACAACATAATACATTACATCCCATTAGTCTACAGTAATCAGAATGTGATTTTATTTTTTCTATAGTAACAAAGTGTACCTATACTATACACTAGTATCGTCAAGCAAGTAACGTTATCTGTCTTAGCAATGAACTCAGTACAAGTGTACCAATGGAATAATAAAAATACAAAAGGTATAAGTGAAACACATATGCATTTACACATCCATGTATACGTATTGTGTGTGTATGTATATGTGTATGGGATATCTGCAAACTGTCAATCTGTTTTTCTTCGGTCCACATATTATGAAGACCTATTCATCAGGTGCTTTTTCACTGCACATCTCGGGTTCTGGACAGACACCACTGGAGTAGGAGAGAGGTGGACCTGCTTTCCATGCAGAAGCCAAGTTAAAGCCTTCAGTTTCACTGAAATGGGACTTGATGGATGGGTCTGAACAATAAATGATAACAGGAAAAGCTCCTCAGTAAAATAAGATAGTTGCACATGTACATACAAATCACTATTATCATCAACCTCCTTTTTCCTGTTTTTCTTTTACACTGAGTTGGGGAGTTGAGTCAGCTGTCACCATCTCTATCGGTTCAGTGCCACTCTCTTACCTTCTTCAGAAGTAATGCCTGACTATTACAGAGCTTCCTTCAGGCAATTCATCTGTCTTTTTGGGAGATGTGCTCCTCCTTTCTGGTTTCCTTCCTGCCTCTTCCAGATGAGTTTTACCACATTTTCTTCTGCTTTCCTGCACATGTGTCAAATCCACCATAATCTGTTCTTCAAGACCTTCTCAGCAATTGTGGCTACTTTGACTACAGCTGCTGTCCTCATTTTTTCATCTGTCCAGTGTGTGCGTCCTACTACCCATCTCAAGTGCTTCATTGCCACCATCTCGGGCCTCTTCAGCTGCTCTGCCTTCACTGCCCAGGTTTCTACGCCATGCAGAAACACTGGTTTCATCACTGCTTTGTACATATTTATGTTCAGCTTCTTTGGCATTCGCCTGTCATACACTACCCCTGACTTAGACTTCCTCATTCAGATATCTTTTTGTTTGAACCACACCCTCCAGCTACCTGAAGCTATTAACCTTTTTAGTTATTTTTCCCTCAGTCTCAATTTACTGTTTCTTCTGATTTCCTCTACTTGTTGCTATGGTAAAGAATAGTTGTGCAAAATCTTACCATAACCATAGATGTCCTTCTCTTCCATGTTGCAGTATTCTGGTTGTGGGATTTCCCGCCTCAGGCGACCCTTACGTCAGCTCCTATACAAAAGCTTCAGCTTGGCTGTTGCAGCTGCATGGGACATCATATGTACAGCCATAAACCAGGTTCCTTAAAGGTGACGTCTTCACGCAAAGACCTCAGAACTTGAAAGCCCAGCAGAAGGAATATAAAGCCCAGCAGGAGTGTATGCCAGTGATGTCAGGTATAGGGCCATAGGGCCCTTATGTAGTTTTCATAGGCTCCCAGTGCAGAGAGTATGGTACCAAGAAGCTAAGGGTATGCGGCACTGAGTAAAGAAAGAAGGGGGTTTGGAGGGAGGGAAGGAATACTGCAACATGGAAGAGAAGGACATCTATGGTTATGGTAAGATTGTACACAACTATTCTATGTCCTTCTATTCCTATGTTGCAGTATTCTGGTTGTGGGAGAGTACCACTGCTTAGTTGGAAGGATGGGTGGCGGAAGAAGAGGCTGATTCTAAGAATCCCTGCAGGATTGCCCTGGCAAATCCTGCTCATGCTTTGGAGACATTGTCAAGTTTGTAGTGTTTGGTGAAGGTGTGTATGGTGGACCATGTAGCTGCTTCCAAAATGGAGGCAGTGTCCAGTCCTTTGATGAAGGCATTGGAGGCTGCCATTGCTCTGGTGGAATGTGCTGTGACTCCTACTGTGAATTTGTTGCCATGGTGAACGTAACAGAAGCAAATGGCTTTTCTGATCCAGCAGGCAATGGTTTGTTTGGAGACTGCCTTGCCCATAGCCCTGGGGTTGTATGAAATAAAGAGTTGAGTGGATTTCCTAATGGACTTTGTTTTGTTCAGGTAGAATCTCAACTGTGCACATCCAGGGAGTGAATAATCCTTTTTCCTTGTATGGTGGGAGAGGGGAAGAAAGTGGGCAGGTGAATAGACTGGTTTAATGACAAATCACTGACTACCTTAGGCATGAAGGAGGAGTTAGTTCTAAGTGTTACCCTGTCCTGGTGGAAAGCCATGTAAGGGGGCAGGCCATTAAGGACAGAAGTTCTGACACTCTTCTGGCTGAAGTTATGGCCACCAGCAGGATTGTTTTCCAGGTACACATTTGAAGGGTAGCTGTCCCAGCAGTTCAAAAGGGTGCTGGGTTAGCTTTTCCAGAATGATGTTCAGGTCCCAGGGTGGTGAGATGGGTTTCTTTGGAGGTCTAATATGTAGGAACCCTTTTAAGAAAAGCTTAACATCAAGCCTGGCTAGCAGGAGTGGCTCTAGGGGTAGGTAGGCTGAGATTGTGGAGAGATGAACTTTAACTGGAGTATTATAGTCCAACTTTTATAAGTTGACACTTGTAAGCTAGGACAGGGGGGGGGGTCTGCAATGCATGGGCCCCTACCCTTGTCCAGACACCATTTTGAGAATCTTTCCCATTTAGCTAGGCATAATTTTCTTGTAGTAGGTTTCCTGGCCTCTCTCAGGACTGAAAGCATGTCCTCTGAGTATTGGTGACTGAAGGGAATTAAAAGTTTATCACCCACAGTGTCAGTGACAGCATCTGCAAGTGTGGGTGGATGAGAGTTCCCTTTTGTTGTGTCAGAAGGTCCACCTTGTGGGGTAACTTGTGGTGATTGCCCTTGGCTAGATTGTGAAGTAGGGGGAACCAGTGCTGCCTTGGCCAGTAGGGAGTCACCAACAAGATTTTTTGTTTGTCTCTCCTGATTTTCAAGAGGACTTTTTGAATCAGTGAGAACGGGGGGGGGGGGGGGGGGGGCATATAGAAACTTCCCCTTCCAAGAAATGCTGAAAGCATCTACTCTCCAGGCTGGAGGGGAGTAGGTCTTGGTGCAGAAGGTCTGCAGTTGTCTGTTCTGGGGGGAAGCAAACAGGTCTATTTGAGGAATGCCCCATCAATGGACTAAATCCAGGAAGACTGTCCTGTCCAGCATCCATTCGTGTTGTGGGGAGGATGTTCTGCTCAGAAGGTCTGCCTGTTTGTTGTCCTGCGAGGGGATGTAGGACACCTGCAGGGACAGGTTGTGGTGAGAGGCTAGCTCCCAAATCTGCAATGTTAGTCTGCATAGGAGGTAAGCTCTTGTCCCTCCCTGTTTGTTGAGATACCACATCACTGTGGTGTTGTCTGTAACTATTAGGAGCACACCTGGTAGAAGCAGGGGGCTGAAGGTTTTCAGGGCCAGGAAAACTGCTGTCATTTCTCTCACATTGATGTGTTTGGCCTTCAGAAAAGGGTGCCATTCTGCTTGAACCCTGTAGGACGCCAAGGTGGCTCCCCATCCTGAGTCTGATGCATCTGTATGCATAACCTGGGTTAGAAGTGGGGGCTGAAGGGGAAGGCTGGGATTGAGCTGTACTTGTTGAATCTACCACTGAACCTCTGTCTTTAGGCAGGGTAAGAGTGTGATTTCTTGTTCCAGGGGCTGCTGATGGTGGGCCCAAATGTTTTTTAGATACCATTGTAGATTTTGCATATGTAATCTGGCAAGTGGAAGCATAGGGATGGTTGCTGCCATAAGGCCTAGAGTCCTTAGAAATTGCCCTGCAGCAGGGCTTTGAAATGGTACGTCAGGGACATGACTTTGTCTTGGGGTAGAAATGCCTTCATTAGGTCTGTCCTGACTCTGCAACCCAGAAATGACTTGTCTTGCTCTGGGGTTAGGGATGACTTTGGGAGGTTGACGGTATACCCCAGATTTTGTAGAAGGGACATGGTGAATAGCAGATGCACAGAAAGTATTTCTTTGTAGTCTGCCAGGATCAGGGTGTCATCTAGATAGGGATAAATCTGAATTCCCTTGTTCTGCAATGGGCAATGGCAGGTGCCAGACATTTTCAGAATACTCTTGGTACAGTGGACAGACCAAATGGCAAGGCAGTAAATTGGAAATGAGAGGAGAGTCCAGAGAAACGTAAATATTTTCTGTGGGAGGGAAGTATGAGAATGTGCAAGTAAGCCTCTTTTAGATCCAATGTGGCCATGAAAGTCTTGGCAGGTATGAGAGGAAGGAGGCTTGAGAGTGACAGCATTCTGAAGGTGGGCACCTGTAAGAATAGATTTAGGAAGGAAAGGTCTACAATTGGTCTCCATGGTCCATCCTTTTTGGGGACCAGGAACAGTCGAGAATAGAAGCCTTTTCCTTCCTGTCCTGAGGGGACAGGTTCTATGGTACCTAAACTCAGGTCTGCCAGGACTCGTGTCAAAAGGTGCCTTTGATTTTTTGGGGGAAAGGGAATGCTTCTTAGGGATGGCCTTTCATTCCAGGAAAGGAAGTATCCTTTTTGGATGATAGCCAAGACCTATCTGTCTGTGGTGATGGTCTTCCAAAATGGCAGGCAGTGAGGCAGATGGGCAGAGAGGGGGAGGGGGCAAGGCAGTCATGCATTGTTGAGGCCTCCTCTGTCTTGAAAGGGCTGCCTAGGGGGAGGCTGAGGGGCAGCTGACCTGGAAGAGGAAGGCCTTCAGGTACCTCTTCTGGGCCTGGAAGAGGCAGATCCAGCAGGGGGTGGGTTACGCCTGACAAAGGTGGCTTTGGCCGGGTAGTTTCTATAGTATTTGGGTATGGGAGACACCAGTAAATGTTTAATGTCTTGTAATTCTTTACTCTTTTCTTGCAGGCTCTTGAACAGATCTGCAGATTGTTTTCCAAAGAGGAAATTGGGGTCCAGGGGGCATTAGACTTAAAGTCCTCTGGTAGGTGCTGAAGTCAGCCAGCAATATCTCTTGAGAACAGAGGCAGATGCTGCAGAGTGGGCAGAAGCCTCTGCAGCATCACAGCTGCATCTGATAGAGTGTCTGTCTACTTGGGCAGCCAGAAAAAATTTAGACAGAATGTCTGCTTTAGTGGGGCAGTCAGGAGTACTGGCCAATAAGGTGACAGCTTGAGAGACCAGGTCCAAAGCAAATTTGGTCATATGAGTTTGACAGTTGATGCATCTAAAAGCCAAAGTGGAAGAGGTGTAAACCTTCTTACCAATCCTATCCATAGATTTGCTATCTTTGTCAGTGGGTAAGTGAGGCAGACGGAATGAGTCTGGATTGTTTGCCTGGATATGTGGTAATCACATTTGGGTCTGCTGGGGTGGGGTGTTTGACTAGAAATTTCTGTTCCTCAGGCACCTTGTAAAAGCGGTCTGGGTATTTAGGGGCAGGTGGCTGACAGTCTGGTGTCTTAGATGCAGAGGAAAAGGCATCCAAGTATGCAGGGATGACAGGTGGGATAGCAGAAGGTGAGGGGGATTCTACCTGTAACAATTAAAAGTACCTTTTCTGGGTTTCAGACATATGGGAGGTGTCCCATTTGAAATATTCTTTCACTTTGGTGATAGTTTCAGCAAAAGTAATTTCCTCTGGAGGGGAGTCTTCCTCAATAGATTCTTCATCTGGGGAGTAATACTCCTGAGGGGAAGCAATTTGTGAGGTGTAAGAGATTGATTCCTCAGAAGAGGAGTAGTCAGTGTCTTACTCTTATTCCCTATCATGAGTGGTTGGGGGGAGAAGAAGCAGAAGCAGGTCTAGGGGTTAGTAGTGGAAGAGAGTGGGTAGATGAAGCTGAAGGCTTGACGGCCATAAAGACCTGCATCAAGGAGGAAGTAAAGGACTCAGAGTCAGGTAGGCCTTCCTTAGTCATGGTCAAATGTTTTGCTTTTTATTTCCTTTTGGATGGAGTGGACTTAGGCGTATGCCTGGAATCGGATGCAGACAGAACTGAAGTAGCTTCCAGAGGAGGGATCCTGGTCGGAGGCTTTACTAGGTCTGGTACCCCCTCGACCACGACGGTAGTCAGGGTCTGGGCTGGCTCCGGGGAAGTGACATTCGTCGGCTGCAAAATGGCTTCCACAAAGGTCACCGCTGAAGTTGACGGTTCTTCCGAGCAACCCTCAACCCCTGAATCAGAAGATAGTGGGGCGTCAGGTAGGGGAGCAACAGAGGAAGAGGGTCTAGGAAACTTGGCCTTCTTATGAGGAGGTTCTGTTGATGCCTCTGAATTGGGATCCATCCAAAGGGCTAAACACTTAAGGCATTGGTTCTCCAAATAAAAGTTAAGGGCAGCCAGACAGCTGCATAGGGTTTTAGGTACAAATGATTGGCAAATCGAGTAGGCGTTGTGGTCGTGCTCCCGGCCTAATCAAAAAACGCAGCGGTCATGCGAATCTTTATGGGGAATCTGGCACCTGCATTGGCATTTACCCTTTTTAGCTAACATCAGCTATGGCTAGCTACAACAACCCAAGATTAGCAAGATAATGGAAGAAAAAATCCCCAATGGGGAACTTAGCTTTTTAGACGTTTGCACTGAAGGAGCGAAGCACACTATGCGTTGGTCGTCTGTGGCTGAAACGTTCTGAAGTCTCTGTGTGCAGACATCACATTTAAGGAAACTGGTTTATGGCCCTATGTGTGACGTCCCACGCAGCTGCAACAGCCAAGGTGAAGCTTTAATTTAAGAGCCGATATATGGGTCGCCTGAGGCGGAAATCCCACAACCAGAATACTGCAACATAGGAATAGAAGGACATCTGTCATTTCTCTAGTCAGTCTCATTCTATGTGACTTCAGCACTGCATTCCAGTCTCCTATCATTTGTAGTGCCACACTGTCTGCATAAAGCAGCTCTGTTGATCTTTCCCCTTTGACCTGTTAGCTGATATAGTCCATCACTAGTATGAACAAGTATCAACTAAACATTCAGTAGGCTGTCAACCTCTTTCAGTAGATGGGGATCCAGAGATGATGTACATCCATTCCCACTGAGAACCCCTCTATGAGACTGATCCCTGTTCACACTTGTGTCACTGGGTCATTGTGCACCACCTTCACTAATTCCACCAATATTTCTGGGATGTTGAACCACCACAGGACTGCCCAAATCAGCTTTGTTTGGACCATGTCATGTGCTTTCTCCTTGTCTAGGAATGTTCAGTTGAACTCTTCATCTCTAGCTTCTTCTCCACTGTCTGTCTCAGTGAAAAGTACAGTTGTGTACACTTACCATAAATGTAGATGTTCGAGTGCCTTCACTGTTGCAGTCATCACTGTAGGGTTCTTCCTGCCGGCAGGCAGTCCTCGGTCGGCCAGAATCCCAAAGTCTGGGTCCGGCGTCGGCTGTTCAGTCATGCTCCCTGACGTCAGGGCGCTAGGAGTACAAAGCTGCCAGCCGACGCCATGTTCTCCAGTTTTTCTTGCACCAGATGTCAGGTGCCCAAACGTGAAGGCTAATAGTAAAACAAAAATGTAACATAGAACAAACCCCATACCCTGTAGCAAATACACCTCAGAAGAAGGGTGAAGTAGGAAACCACACTAGTGAAAGTATAAGAGGGGACAGGAGGGAGGGTAACCCAGACTGCAACAGTGAAGACACTCGAACATCTACATTTATGGTAAGTGTACACAACTGTACTATGTTCATCATGTTTCACTGTTGCAGTCATCACTGTAGGGTTGAATCCCAAAGCTGAGATAAAGGGTGGTGGATATAGAGTAGAAGGGGTGGCTAGAAGGCCCTGCAAGACTGCAGAAGCAAAGCCTGCCCTAGACTTAGAGTAAAGAGGGAGATTATAGTGCTTAGAGAAAGTATGCACTGAACTCCAAGTTGCAACTTCCAAAATATCTTTGGTAGGTACTCCCCTGAGAAAGGCAGCAGAAGTAGCAGCAGCTCTGGTAGAGTAAGTCCTAATTTTTCCTGGGATTTGCTTTCCATGATGAGAGTAACAAAATCTGATTCCATGAGCAATCCATTTAGAAATGGTCTGTTTTGAAATAGCTTTGCCTTGGGAGTTTGTTGCATAGGAAACAAACAGTTGCTCTGTTTTCCTGATATCATTGGTTCTGTCCAGGTAAAAATTAAGTTGTCTGTGTACATCCAAGGAATGCAATATCCTTTCCCCCTTATTTTGTGGATTAGTGAAAAAAGTTGGCAGGTGAATAGTTTGATTTAAAGCCACTTTGGAAACCACTTTAGGCATGAAAATAGGATTAGTCCTTAAAGACACCCTATCTTGGTGAAAAATAATATAAGGTCCCACAGCCATGAGTGCTTGTAGCTCCGAGACTCTCCTGGCTGAAGTCAAAGCCAGTAGGATAGCTGTCTTCCATGATAAATACTTAATATCAGATGTGGCAGCAGGCTCAAAAGGAGGCAGAGTGAGTTTTTCCAGAACATAGTTGAGGTCCCAGGCAGGTATGGGTGATGTCCTAGGGGGCCTTAAATTCTTTGCTCCTCTGAGATATTGTTTCAGAAGTGGATGTGAAAAGATTGGAGGATCTGTATTGTAATGTGCAGAGATAGCTGAGGCATGTATTTTTATGGAGGAGAAGGATAAACTCTTATGTAGCATGTCTGTCAGGTAAAGTAAAATCAGTGGGATATTAGGAATGAGAGGATCTGAATCCTGAGCATGCATCCAGGTGCAAAATCTCTTCCATTTACCTGCATAAGATTTTCTAGTGCTAGGCCGTCTGGCTTCTAAGATGACATCCATGTTGGGAAGGAAAGGAGTAATCATAGACTCTGAATTCGCCAGGCTGCCAGGCTGAGAGTTTTGACATGAGAGTGCAGAACCTGGCCCTGGTGTTGGGACAAAAGATTTGGAATCTGAGGTAAAATCCAAGGAGACTCCTGGGATAGATTCATCAGTGTTGAGTACCAAAAGTAACAAGGCCAATTTGGGGCCAGTAAAATCATCATCTTGGGCTTGTGCTGCTTGATCTTTAATAACACCCGTGGAAGAAGAGGTAGTGGTGGAAAGACATACCCCGAGAGGTTTCTCCAACTGAATGATAGTGCATCCACTTTCCATGCTAGTTTGTGAAATGCCCTTGTGCAAAAAATCTGTGACTGGTGGTTGAGGGGGGATGCAAATAGATCTATGTCCGGGCAGCCCCAGGCTTCTGTAATCATCTTGAATATTTGGGTGTCTAGCATCCACTCGTGTGGGTCTGACAGGTTCCTGCTCAGGCTGTCTGCCAGAATATTTTGTTTCCCTGGCAGGAACTGAGCTTGTAGATCCACTTTGTAAGCTAGAGCTGTGTTCCATAGAGTCATGGCTAGTCTGCAAAGGGGGTAGGAGTGTGAACCCCCTTGTTTGTTTATATACCACATAACTGTGGTGTTGTCTGTCCATATCAGTGGTTGTCCTGGTTGTAGAAGATCCCTGAAAGCCAAGAGGGCATTCTGTACAGCTAACATCTCTTTTAAATTGATATGTAGGTGCTTCTGATCCTCTGTCCAAAAACCTTGCAGACCTTTTCCCTGCAAGTGAGCTCCCCATGCATAATCCGAGGCGTCTGTGGTTAACACTTGGCTGACTGGAGGCAGACTGAAGGCTTTCCCTTTGTTGTGAAGACATGCCATGGTCCACCAATGGAATTCCTTTTGTAGGCAAGGCAAGACAGCAATCTGTGTGTCTAGACTGTGGCAATGCTGGGACCATACACTTTTTAGGTACCATTGTATTTTTCTCATATGTAGTCTTGCATTTGGTATGAGAAGGATGCAGGAGGCCATGTAACCCAAAGCCTACAGGAATTTCCTTGCAGTTAGCTGAGTTATTGATGCCAAGGTTTTGAAAGCTGAAGCCAGCTGTAGTTGTTTTTCGGATGTCAGGAATGCCATCTGGGTTGTTGTGTTTAGAAGAGCACCCAGAAAAGTTATCTGTTGTGTGGGTGTCAAATTTGACTTTTTTATGTTCACAGTGAATCCCAGGTACTTGAGAAGATTTTGAACAAATTCCAGATGCTGGAGTAAGACATACTTGCTGTCTGCTTGAATAAGGCAGTCGTCCAGATAAGGGTAAATTTGAATTCCCTTGAGTCTGCAATAAGCTACTACTGGGGCCAGGCACTTGGTGAAGACCCTGGGCGCAGTAGACAAGCCAAAAGGCAGCGCAGAGAATTGGTAATATTTCGAGCCGGCCTTGAACCTGAGGTATTTTCTGCACTCCTGTCTGATAGGGATGTGTAGGTAAGCCTAATTTAAATCCAATGTCACCATCCATGCATTTTTGCTCAACATTGGCAGGAGCTGCTGCAGAGTAAGCATCTTGAACTTTGGTATCTCCAGGAAAGTATTTAAGACTGACAGATCCAGGATGGGTCTCCATGAATTTTGCTTTCTGGGAACTAGAAAGAGCCTTGAGTAAAAGCCTTGCCCCGTCTCTGATTGTGGAACCAGTTCTATGGCCCTCATAGCCATGAGGGATCCCACCTGGTTTAATGCCTCTGACCATTGGTGTTTTGGTAGGTCTGGCCATCCGTTTGGTCTTGGCAAGGTATGAAAGTGGAATTTGTAACCTCTTGAAACTACATCCAGAACCCACTTGTCTTGGGTTATATAAGTCCAATTTTGTTGAAAAAGAGAGAGTTTTCCTCCTAGAGGGGCTTCCAGGAGAGAAGTTCCTGGAGTCATGCAGGGGGAGTCATTGGGCCTGTTTTCTATAAGATCGAGGTCTGTCCTCTCCACCCCTGGGGGTGGAAGCACTCCACTGTCTAGGTCTGTAAGAGGTCTGTGCTTGGGCCCTCCCTCTGGAGCGCCTATATCTATCCCTCTGAGGCCTGTCCGAGCTGGGAAAGGACCAATTTTAGTTGGCCAATTTCTGCTAAATCTAGGGGGCTGAACTTGTAAGAAATCCTTAACCGTTTTCATGGATTTTGCCTTATCCTCCATTTTCTTTATCACCTCTTCAGCCTTAGACCCAAACAAAGCATTCTGCTGAACAGGAGCATCCAGTAACTTTGCTTTCACTTGATCAGGTAAGTTTTCTTCCTTTAACCAAGCTTGCCTCCTAATGACTGTGCCAAAGGCAGCCGCCCTGCAAGAAGCCTCCAAGGCATCAAAACCACAGTGTAAACCATGCTTCCCCACTTGTTCAGTAGCATGCATCAAATCGTGTAATTCCTTATTATCTGCACATGCAGAAATGGTACCTAGCTTTTGTTTCATAACAGACAGTAGAATTTGCTGATATTTTGGCATATGAAATTGACAGTTTAAAGCCCTAATAGATAAAGTAGCAGAAGTGTACACTTTTTTGCCCCATCTCTCCAAAGCCCTAGAATCCTTATCTGTCGGAATAGGGTTTTTAGCAGAGGCAGCCTTAACCCCCTTAGGACCCTGAGAAATGGTTTCTGGATCAGCAGTAGGATTTTTGTAAAGGAACTGGAGGGAGTCAGGGACCCTGTAATATCTGTCGGGCTTAGCAGGGGCTGGAGGAAAGGAGTCAGGAGTTAAATTAGCCTTAGAAAAGGCATCATCCACAATATCCAAAATAGGAGGAATAGCCAGGGGTCTATGCTGGGGAAGAAGAAGGAAATCCCTGAGCCTTCTCTTAGATTCCGAGTACTCCTGTCCTTCCCAGTGAAAATGTTCCCTCATGTCATGTAAAGTTTCCCCAAAAGAAAAATCCTTAGGGAGAGAAGCTGATGGAATGGATTCCTCAGCATTAGAATCCTCATAAGGAGGGAAAGTATATTCCTGTTCAGAGGAAGACACTGAAGAAATAGATGCCTGATCAGAAGATTCATAATCAAACTCTTGCCTTGGCCTTTTGTCTGGGGGGGGGGTGTGAACCCCTAATCATGGTTAGTAAATCCTCCGCCATTTTAAGTAACTGTTTCTGAGATTTGGGTCCCGGATCAGAAGAGGCCTGGGCTGGTGTCTTAGATTTAGAAGGAGTCTTTGCCTTTGTCTTTGGCTTTGCCTTTATCAGAAGCTGTGTAGGCCTGAAAACCCCCTCGGAAGCCGGTACCTGCACAGCGGCTCCGGACCCATCTGAGGGAGCATTGTCCGAAGGTCCTGCAGCTGGAGTGCTCAAAGGCCTAGTTGGCTCCTCGTGGGAGTCCGTTTCGGCAATCGGTTCTGAAATGGCCGACGACAGGGGCTGTGAAAGTCCCTCACTGACGACGGCTGAACCTGTAGCTGGCTCTGCTTGTAAAACGTCGTCTGATTTGGACCTCGGAGGCCTGTCCTTATCCTTGTGTCGTTTGTGAACTCCGGTAGTCGGAAGCGTGTCTGACAACATTTTATAATTAAATCGCTTACCAAAGTAGTGAAAAGCAAAATCATACCTCCGCTTAATCATACGTTGGTTAAATCTAGCACAAAACCGACAACTAGCTATGTCGTGGTCAGGGCCTAAACAAGGAATACAGTAAGAATGGAAATCCTTATGAGGTATTTGCTTCCCACAAGAAATGCAATCATTAACTTTTTCTGACATCGGTCTGGAGCAAGAAAAAAGTTTCCCCAACGGGGTACTTAGCTTTGAGAAGAAGAAGTAAGTCTTCGGACTGAAGCACGAAAAAATATCAGGAGTCAGCCGACCGGCACTTGCGAACTGCTTTCACCGCACGGCAAGAAAGACTGGGGAACATGGTGTCGGCTGGCAGCTTTGTACTCCTAGTGCCCTGATGTCAGGAAGCATGACTGAACAGCCAACGCCGGACCCAGACTTTGGGATTCTGGCCGACCGAGGACTGCCTGCCGGCAGGAAGAACCCTACAGTGATGACTGCAACAGTGAAACACGATGAACATCACTGGGTTAGTTGTACTGCATCCTGATCTGAATTGGCACCTCTTATTTCCCGTTTTCCTTTCTACTACTCTCTGTATTTGTTTATCAAACACCCTGTCCAGCACATTCAAGTAGTGTGATAGCCAACAGTTGTATATTTCCCTTTTGTTTTTGTACACCAGCACTAAAATGCTTATTTCCCAGTTATATGGATATAACTTTCTCTGCATTCTGCTAGGAGTACCCTCTGGTGCCATTTCTCTCCTACCTTTTTATTTATTTTTTTATTTTACATTTGTTGGCCGGGGTAGTCCAACTGGATACATGTCCATTTTCAGCAGAGGCCCAGGGAGATAAGCTCCTTTATGCAAATAGAATGTAAATATACAAAAATAATAATACTACAATTCTACAACTTTAACAATGATATACATATAAAATACAGTACAGCACTAGACTACAATAGAGGCAGTTTTAGTGATCATAAAATACCAGTAGTGGCTACTTTGTTACAAGAGAGGAAGAGACAAGAAGTTATTCAAGAGGAAACAACAACAGTGCACACAGTAGAAAGCTAACTGTTAAACGCCGAGAAGGCTAGGACTGGTTGAGAAAACTCAGAGAGATATGTTAGAACAGACAAGTAAACATGCCAGTGGCGAGCTTTCAGATTCAATAATTCACGAGAGGAAAAGTACAGATAAAACCTGTTCTACACATGTAGTAAGCATTTAAGAAGGTTAATGCTCAGGGAAAGTTTATTAGTCAGGGTTTGTGCATGGACATAGTCATTGTGTTTTAATGAAAGATTTTAGGTGCTTCTTGAAAAGTGGTGTTGAAGACAGAGAAGAAAGGTCAGTGGGAAGTTAGTTCCAAGATTCTCCCACAGAGTTAGTGAAAAGACAGTCACCTGATTTATTGTTGGATTTCTGGATGGTTACTAGTAATTTGTCAGCTGAGCATAGGGCTGTAAGATTCTTGTACGGAGTGATAAGGTTACAGAGTGTTGGAGTATTACTGGGATGTTGTAGTATCTTGTGGGTGATAGTAAGCTGCTGAAAGAGGAGTTGGTTTTGCAGTTCCAGCCATCCTAGCTGTTGAAGATTTTGACAATGGTGGATTCTAAATGGGGAGCCAGTGGCAAATCTGGCAATGTTATGGTAGGAGGTTGCTAGCTTATTGAGGTTAGTTTTGGATAGATTAGTGTAGCTGGGGGAGGCATACAGAAGTGTAGAGATGAGATGTGTGTGGGCAATGGTAGTTCTGGCTAAAGGAGTAAGGAAAGGTTTGATCCTATAAAGGAAACCTAGTTTTCTGTTGGCTGATTTAATGGTTAGGTTAATGTGAGAGTCGAAGTTGAGGTGATGGTCAATTGTTACCCCTAAAAGTTTAGTGGTTGTGTCAGGTGCTATGACAGTGCCATTATTGGATGTGACTGTGATATCACTAGGGGAGGACTTCTGCGTGGGAGTGAACAGCAATAATTTAGTTTTCTTGGGGTTCAGGAGGAGACAGCGATGAAGAAACCAGTTTTCTACTAGATTAAATACTTTTTGGGTGATGGACTGGAGTTCAGGCGAAGAGGTGGCAGAACAGAGTAATGTAGAATCATCTGCATATTGTATGCAGGTGGCTTGAGGAAGGTTTGCTTTCAGATCATTAATAAAGATAGAGAAAAGGAGGGGTCCGAAAATAGAGCCTTAAGAGACACCAAAGGTAATATGGAGGTGAGTGGATATGTAATTGTTCCAGAGGACAGCCTGTTGTCTATTTTCTAGTTAGGACTTGGACCATTGGACTGCCTGTGTATCTAATAAAAGTGATTTAAGGATATCTAAAATAAGCTGATGGTTGACCATATCGAAGGCTTTTGAGAGGTCTATAAAGAAAGTAGAGGACAGCTTGTTATTGTTTCTGTTTTTATTAATGCAGTCATAAAAGGATAAGAGTGCAGTGGTAGTACTATGGAATGGCCTAAAGCCATGTTGACAGTCAGCAAGTAGATTATTTTGGAGAAGGTGATCAAGTAGTTGCTGGTGGATATTTGTTTCCATGACTTTTGCTAATGGAGAGAGTAGGGCTATGGGACGAAAGTTTGAGAGTTCGTTTGAGTTACCCCCCCCCCTTATGAATTGGGATAATATGGGAGATTTTCCAAAGAGATGGGATTCTTTAGTTACAGTTCTGTTTATTAGGATAGAAATGGGATAGGCAAGCACTTTTGCTGCAATTTGTAAGTATTCCACTGGCAGCAGGTCAGCTGAGGGTTTACATGGTTTTAGTTTCTGAAGTAGCGTACAGATGAGGGATGTAGGAACAGGTTGTAAATGTAATGTAGGAGGTAAAATAGTTGAAAAGGGTAGCTCAAATGAGCTAACAGGTGGTAGGGTATTTGCTAGAGATTGGACTGTGTCTGTAAAAAAGATGTTGAAGGCATCAGCAATCTGGTTGGGAGAGTTATGAGAGAAGTCAGAAGGGGTTGGTGTCTTGGAGCATCCTGGGTGTAGGAGTCTATTTATACCTGACCAGAAACTTTGTGGATTCTGTTGATGGGTTTGTTGGAGTTTGAAGTACATTTTTTTTGTCAAGAAGTATAGCTTTTTTGTGGTGTTTCTTAGTTGTCTAAAGTTTTGGTGATCTGTTGGGTTTTTAGTTGTTCTCCATTTAGCCCAGATTTTGTTTCTAATAAGCATTTTATGCCTAGTATCTTTTGTGAGCCAGGGAGCAGTTTTGTACTTGCTCCTAACAGTGCAAGTGGGGGCATGGTGTTCTAAGACATGCAAGAATTTAGAGTAAAAATATGACACTGCTTCATCAAGAGGGAGTTTTTTTAGTGGTGCCCAATTACAAGCTTTCAGTTCTGATTGGAAGCTAAGTGGGTTAATTTTTTTTTGTTCCACATAGTTATAAAGATGGTTTGGTTAGGAATAAAGGTCTTTTGTCTAATTATATAAGTAATCGAGTGGTCACTAATATCATCTGGAAGGATACCTGTATTATATGAGAGGGGATCAGTATTTACTAATATCCAGTTTAAGGTGCTTTGTTTGTTACTGTGTTTATGGATTCTGGTGGAGGTAGTGATAGTGGTAAAAGCCATATAAATTTATATAGGTGGTAGGTTTGGCAGAGGTGCAACTATTCCAGTCAAAATTAAAGTCGCCAAGCATTATGGTTTCTTGTGGGAAAGACATAGCGAGCCAGCTAAGGGTACTTTCAAGGGTTTTAATATTATTGCCTGGAGGAAGGTAGGAGCAAATTATGTATAAGGATTTACTAGCATTAATCTGAAGCTTAGTAATCAGGATTTCAATATTGCTTGGTGATGGTGGTTGAATATCTACAGGTGTAGCCTGTAACTCAGATTTGTACAGTATTGCAACTCCACCACCCTTTTTGGTTATACAGTCAGATCTTAAAATATTATAACCAGGTGGGATTATTTCATTGTCCCGGGTAGCTGGTTTGAGCCATGTTTCTGTTAGACATAGGATGTCAAATGAGTGGATATCTAACAGTGCATGTAACTGGCTGATTTTATTGTTTAAGCTATGTATATTAAGATGTGCTATAAGAAGTGAATTGAGGTACTAGTAGGGGTGTGGAGAGTGGAGGGGTGTGTTAGTTGGGGTCTGTGGTGACATTGTTAATGGGGCCTGGGTTGGGATGAATGTCGCTATGTATGAGAAGGAGTTGCTATAGACAATATATAAGTTTTATGAACTTCCAAAATTTTTTTTGAGATTTTCTGACTTGGAGATAATTAAAATGGCATAATTTGTGATATCTAGGTAGAAGGTAGGTTGTTGAGGATATAATGCAACTGTGATATTGTGGGGTTGGCTGAGTTAGTACTGTAGTTTGTTTTAAAGCTTTTTGAAATTTGGCAATATTTAGGTGTTCATAGTAGGTGAGGGAGTAAGTTACAGATAGTTTGGTTAGAAACAAGAGAAAGATGAGCAGGTTTATATGCCTCATAGTGAAATGTCTGGGTATGGTGATGGGAGAAGGCAAATAAAGTAAGGGGTGTAGGGTTGACAGAACAGTAGGTTAGAGGGAGGTATTGTTTAGAGTAGAAATGGTAAGAGAGGTATTAAGTAAGTAGCTGCTTTAAAGTTTGAAGTGTGATGAGAAAGTGTGTGCTATAGGCTTATACAGGAAGGGGTGTGGTCTTAGTAGCAGACGTTTAGGACTACTGGGGGTGGGTGGGATATAGGGGTAGGGTAGGGGAGCGAAGTAAGCCCACAGGGCGAACGGAGCAGGTTACAGCAAGTAAAGGAGGAGATCACAGAGACAATCAGAAAGCAGCAGAGTATTGAGGATATCCAGGTAGTTCCAGGTGAGTGGGGAGTACTAGTACAATAGTTTGGTTACAAGGGATAGTGGTGTGGAGAAAGGGGATCTTAGCTAATAGATGGGGAAGTAATAGAACAGTGAGATACAGAAAAAGTAGTCAGGAATGTAATACAAGAGAGGGGATAAGGGATATAACACAAGGAAGGTTAGGGTGCCACCTAGTGGTCAAAGGGTGGCTTACAGTAAGCTGGTAAAGTAGAAAATGCAAGAAAAGGTTATTGATCAGGCAGGTAGGTTCTCAAAACAAAAAAAGGTGACTCAGTTCATAGCTACAGAGGAGAAGAGTATAGTTTTAAGGGGGAGAGTGGAGTATGGCTGCTGGGTACATAGCACAGGAGTGAGACTTTAATCAGACAATACACATTTGTATTTAATAAAAACAATACAATATACAGTTTGAATCCTTTGGAAGGAGGGAAAAGTTTCATAGGGATGCAGAAGAGATGGCAGGATTTGTTTGCAGGGGGTCCTTAAAGACCAGGCAGGTATGTTCTCAAGTCTTAATGCAGGAAGGAGGTTGAAAGTTTCTTGAATCCTTTGGAAGGAGGGAAAAGTTTCATAGGGATGCAAAAGAGATGGCAGGATTTATTTGCAGGGGGTCCTTAAAGACCAGGCTGATATGTTCTCAAGTCTTAATGCAGGAAGGAGGTTGAAAGTTTCTTGAATCCTTTGGAAGGAGGGAAAAGTTTCACAGGGATGCAGAAGAGATGGCAGGATTTATTTGTAGGGGGTCCTTAAAGACCAGGCAGGTATGTTCTCAAGTCTTAATGCAGGAAGGAGGTTGAAAGAGTGAAATGACCCACTGGGGTCAGGGACACACAGCAGCCAGGGAAGGATGCGGGATACTAAAAACCTCACCCAACATCTCAATCATATCTACTGTGGTATCATCTGAGCTTGCTGCTTTCGCTGACTTCATTTTACTTTAGGCACACTGCACTTCTGTGCTGTATTTCACTTCCGTTTTAACTGTAGACTGTGCCTATACAGCTTCTTTGCGGGTTTCTACATTCAAAAGCTATTTGTTCTCATTCTATCTGCCCTGATGTCCACAGGACTGGTGAGCAGAATGAATGTTGCTGTCATTCCTTATGAATAGAATCTTCCAAATGTCTTCTTTGCCTTTCTCTTGTTGCCTTGCAACCTGATAGAACTTTTTAGTATAATTTGCTGAGTCACTTTTCAGAAGCTAAAAGAGATTCTGTGACACTTTTTCTTTGTCCTTGAGTATGCTCTTTTAGTTTCTTTGTTCCTTTTGTTAGCATAACAGTATTCCGTTTCAGCCTAGTCCATCTTTTTTACTTCACACTTCTTTCAGCAATCCTTTTTTATTTTTATAACTTCCCGGACTTCTGCATTCCACACCTAGTCGATGGCAGACCTGCTCTTACATCTTCACACATGGTGATTTGAAATGCTACTATTTTTCTTCTAACAGATCCTCAAACCACTTAAGCCTGCAAATATCGATGTCTCTTTTTGGTGACAATAGTTGACATGAGCCATATCACCTATAGCCACTTTTACAGCAGTGCGTAGCTAGCCCTGATGTAACACACAGTGTGTTGTCCATGTTCTCCTATATAGAAGATACTGGGCACCACAACTGATACCTAAAGTAGTTGATCCACGTGACTCTTTCCCTGACAGACATCATCTAGAGTCTGTGCGCACGCACACACACACACACACACACACACACACACACACACACACACACACACACACACATACACACACACACACACAAAAACATGCATGTATATAACAGTTTGTTTTGTCATAAACTGAATGCTAAGGTAAAATACATGCAGTGTAATAAGTTCAGAACCCCTACTTCAGTTTGAGTGAAATCTGGTGTGTAACACAAAGTCAGGTAGGACAAGAAGCATTCAAAAGTTGGTGGGAATCAGATGGAAATATTCAGAGACATTTAATGTACAAAAAATATGCTGTAACACTTCCACTCACTTACTTGGGGGGAAAAAAAACAAATGCTCCTGTATGTGTCTGAAACAACAGCACAACATGGGTATTTTTGGGACTGCTTATTTGCTCTGATAATGTACTTTTTATAATATGAAGGAAAAATACTGAACAGTTTAACACTTAATTTAGTACACTAATTAAAAATGGGTGTGGTCTTTTGGCACAGAGGTTAAAACTCTGATTTAAGTCTGAGAAGCGAGCAGCCGGCAGGAAGGGGTGGGATTAAGAAGTTGACTGGCAGCTCCCATAACTCAGGGATGGGAGTGCAATGATCTGCTACAGGATGGTTAGTTGGTGGAGAACTAGACTACCCCAAATGCACAAAGTGTGTTGGCTGAAACAATATGATAGCATGTTGTATGATGGCTCTGAGTATGCAGAGACCACAACATGGACTTCATAGCCCCAAGAGTACAGAGACCATAGCAAGGCAAGTATAACAACTAACATCCAAATCTCCAGACCTCCTTTATGTCCTTAAAGGTCATTTGCATATATCCCATGGGCCTGTTTTACAGGAGATTTAATGTATCACACAGTGAAAACTTTAGCTTGGCTACGTTTTTCTTGTAGTTTTTACTAACTGGTTTGCCTGAGTGACCTTTTCACTATTTGGTTTGGATGCTGGGATACTTTGCAGACACCTTAGTGGTTATGTACATCAGCTGGGTTTAAAAGTCTGGTGTTTCTAAAGTATAACCAAACAGTCCACTTATGCTGTGCAGACGAGGTCAGAAGAACGCTGAAACATGCATTTATACAGCTAGTGGGGGTTGGCTTTATTGGCCTCAATGTACCCATAAAGACTTACAAGGAAAAAATAAAAAAGTCTGGTACATTCATAAGCTATACAGGTGAAACATAAAGTACTACCAAATCTGAAGAATAAAGGAAAGGAAGGGAACAAACAGAATCCCACCATGGAAGCACCAGATAGAAAGTACTAATGTTATGTAGTCCTATCTCGCCGTAATTCTTGCTGGATGGGTTCGGAGCTGATATTCGGCTTCGACTTGACTGATACTAAAGCTCAAGAGCTTTTACTGGCTCAAGGCTAACCCCTATCCCATGGTGAATCACGACAATTCCCCAGATCTCATCTGCCGCGAAAGCTTTGAGGTTGTCTCCTTACTGGCTCGTTGGCTAAGTAAAAGATTTATTTACTAAATCTTGCTTTTTTTGCACCTTTTTTCCTTATCTTTGATTCCTTGTAGTTTCTAGCTTATTGTGTCATTGTACTGAGTGTTTGACCCCTATTTCCCCCCACAGGATTGTATGGCCCATTTCAGTTAGAGGGCCTTTCCTCCCTGTGTGTGTTTCTTCAAAAAATTTATAATAAACAAATAGAATCTTTCTTTCTCTATCTTTACTGTTCTTGTTGGTATTGTTATCAGTAGACAGTAATTTAGTATAGTTAGTGTTGATGTTTTTTCTAGGCAGCTTCTTAGTTTGTTCCTGTTAGCATGTTTAAGGAAAAGGACAGAGAACACAAGGACCATCACCCTTCGGGGTTTAAAAAATGTGATAAATGTTCACAAAAGATGTCTTTGACAGACAGTCACACTAGCTGTGTGTACTGCTTAGGCGAAGCACATTTGCAAGAGGTCTATACTTTTTGCCATGCCTTCAGTACCAGGGTTTTGAAAAGAGGAAATGAAAACTGATAGATAGGGGTCTTATGACCAGTTCCTTCCAGGAACAGCTGGAACTTGGTCAGACAGCTCCTAAGACTTCTAAATGAAAATCTCTGGCTCCAGAGAGTTTTGGCTGCGATTCTGCTTCTTCTCTAACGGTACTGTTGGTCTCTTCGGTGCCGAAGCAACCTTCAGTACCGACACAATTACCTGACATTGACCCTGTCTCACCTACCTTGAGATCTCCTAATTTGGAGAGGAGGAGATCTCCTTCTGTCTCCACCCGATCCTCCAGGACACTCTCAGATGAGGACATTGAGTGGGTGGTGAAGAGGTTGCTTTTTGATCCAGCTCTGGCAAGAAAATTGGCCCCTCCAGACCCAAAGGCTTCATAGCCGACCCCTTTGCAAACCACTGCTCCTCCTCCGACTGCTTCGCTCTCGGAGCTAAACACTTCAGGTTCCAAAGATTCTTCCTGCTTCCTCAGAACTGAGAACTCTATCCTCAGAGGCTCAGTCAGGAGCCGAGGGATCTGGAAGCCAACGCTCTTGAGTTGACTCTGAGGGGGATAGTCACCCTGGATTTTCTTCAGAACCGGCCATCCCTCTCGGCACTTTGGCTCGACTCAGCTCAGTTCCCACATCTGCTTCGGAGCCATTCCCCCTTGCTCGGAGCCGACCATCCATCTCCTTGGGGCGGAGGTCTTCCTCAGTGCGGGGGGGGGAAAGGCCTTCGAAGTAATAGAGAAGGCTTTATCCTCTGCAAAAGCCATACCTTTGGAACCTATATTCCACCCCCTCTTCTCCCCTGCCACCCTCACAGCGTAGGGAGCCAGAGACTCAAGCAGCCCCCATTGTAGGTGCCCCCTCTTCCGAGACCTCCCCAGATTATCCCACTAGACAGCTCCCTCGGAAGAGACTTTGTAAGAGGAAGCATGTTGACTTACCTGAGTCTGTGACGTCTGACACTGATCTGGAGGAATCAGAAGGGTCCCCTAGATCCCCCTCTGAGGATGTCTCTTTTTCTGACATCCTAGAAATCCTTAGACAGAGGGGTGATTGGAAGACCTCTAACCTTACTGAGGATGAATCAGTGTATCTTGTGGCCTTTGTTTCCCAACCTTCTGCCTCCTTATGACCAGCTCTTAGGGGTCATATTGCGTAAAGCCTGGACCTCCCCAGACACAGCAGAGCCCTTCACGAGGAGGCCAAACAAATTCATGACTGCACCGGAAGATAAGCCCTTTCTTTCCAAAGGGGTTCCCGTTGATGCTATGGTTGTAGCAGTGGCCACCAAGAAGGAGATGTCCAAAACATCTTCTAATATCCATCCTCCTAACAAGGAGTCCAGGACAATGGATAGGTATGGGAAGTGTACCTTTTCTTCAGTGGCATTTACTCTAAGATCACTGAATTACCTTACCCATTTCACTCGACTTCAGAGGGATCTCCTGAAGGAGTTGGGAGATACCCATCAGGGTTCAGTAGCTCCAGGATCCATGGATAAGGTTTCTGCACAACTCTCCACTCTTAAGTCAATAGCTAACTCCTCCATGAGGCTGATTTCATATGCAGCGAAAGGAGCAAGTAGGGCAGGTGCAGCAGGAATCTCTCTCAGGAGACATTCTTGGATGCCCCTTTGCAACTTTATGGAATCCTTTAAGTCTTCCTTCATCAACGTCCCCTTTGATGGTTCATCTCTTTTTGGACCTCAGGTGAAAGAGACCTTGACCAGTTGCGAGCAGGAAGGGAAAACCTTATCTGCTGTCGGAGTCCGTTTCTCCCTTCCTTCTAAACCCTATCCCAAGGGTAATACAGGAGGGAAAATGTGGTTCCGTAAATCCCAAAAAGGTTTCCCTCAGGCACAACTTCAACCCTCCCCTAGGGGCAGAGGGGGAGGATATAATGGAAGATGCCGTCCTCGTGGTAGTGGAGGTCTGCAACACCAGGGAGATAGAGAAACCTTCTCTGATCATCCCTTCCATCACCCCTGAGGGGTTGCCTGACTGTCCGTCTCTGGAGGCAGTCGAGGGTCATCTATCACTGTACCCAAGCACCTGGCTAAACATTTCACAAGATCGTTGGGTACAGACCATAATATCCAGAGGTTATCTGATTCCCTTTGCTTCTGATCCCCCAGTAAACTGCTCTCTACCAGACGTGCCACCCAATCAACTAGACCGTGCAAGATCAGAGGTCATCACATTGCTGCAAAAAAGAGTAATCCAAGAAGTCTCCACAGAGCAAATAGGATCCAGAACTTACTCATGATTCTTTTTAGTTCCAAAACAGACAGGGGACTGAACATCAATTCTAGATCTCAGCAGACTCAACAAGTCCGTAAAGAAATCAAAGTTCCAAATGATCACTCTGCAGTTGATATTTCCTTTTATCGGGAAAGGCAATTGGATGTGCTCAATAGGTCTTCAGGATGCTTACTACCACATCAAAATGGACAGGCGCTCCAGAAGACACTTACGCTTTCGGCTGGCAGCCAGTCATTTTTAGTTTTGAACATTGCCCTTTGGCCTCACTACAGCCACCAGAGTGTTCACCAAATGCATGGCAGTGGTAACGGCTCACCTGAGACATCAAGGATTCCAGGTATTTTCGTACCTAGATGACTGGCTCCTCACTGCTACCACCAAGCATTAACTCATCAGAACCAGGGATGAGACTCTATCCTTGTGCACCAGTTTAGGTATCACAGTCAACCTAAAGAAATCAGCCTTATCTCCATTGCAGCACATTGTATTCTTAGGCTCAGAAATAGACTCAACCACCATGTCAGCAAGACTAACACCAGAAAGAGCAGAATAATTACGCAACCAAGTCAGATCCTTGCTACACAGTCACAAAGTTCAGGCCAGGGTAGTCCTTCAAGTCCTAGGGACTATGGCTTCCTCCATTCTATTAGTTCCTCTAGCCCGTTTGCACATGAGGGTTCTTCAGTGGCTACTATTTGCCCAATGGTCAATGCAGGATCTTCCCCTGTCTCATCAGATTCTTATCATAAATACTTGCAAGAAGGATCTGACATGGTGGTTGCATACGGAACAACTTCTCTTAGGTCATCCACTTGGTCCTCCTCAAGAAAAGGCAGTTTTGACCACAGACGTCTCCCAGATTGGGGGGGGGGGGCATTATCTGGGAATGATGGTCCAAGGTACTTGGCAGAACCACAGGAACCACTTGCACATCAATGTTCTGGAGATGAGAGCGGTGCTGTATGCATTACAAGCACTTCACAGCTCTCTTCCCACTGGGAAAATTGCGATTCAATCAGACAACATGTCTGTCGTGTGGTACATAAACAAGCAAGGGGGAACCAAATCTTATTTGCTTTGCCGAGAGGCCTTAAGAGTTTGGAAATGGGTGATGGACACTCAACGCTTTCTGGTAGCAATGCACAGACTGGGGAAGTCCAACGTGATAGCAGACAAACTCAGTCGAGCAATTCTGATGCCTCACTAGTGGTCCCTGAATGCAGAAGTTGCGAAAGAGATCTTTCACAGATGGAGCCAGCCTTGCTGCGACCTATTCACCACACACGTGAACACCAAATGCAGCAACTACTTTGCCCTAATTCCCCATCTGGGGATGTCACCCAGGGATGCTCTAGTCCACAATTGGCCTCCGGGACTTCTTTATGCCTTCCCACCTTTTCTTCTCATTCCAAAGGTAATACAGAAAGCAAAACAGTTGAAAAGTACCCTGATCCTCATTGCTCCTTACTGGCCATGCCAAATCTGGTTTCCCTTTCTGTAGCCCTACCTATTGGAAGAACAATGGATTCTGGAACCATCTCCAGATCTACTGATTCATCAATCGGGGCAGTTACACTCGTCCATCCACATCCTACAATTGACAGCATGGCTGCTCCAGTTCCACGAATAGCCAGGTGCGTTTCCCTTTCACCTTCTGTCAAATGCATTCTGATTTCTTCCCACAAGCCTTCCACTAGGAAGTTATACTCCAGCAAATGGAAAAGGTTCTCCATTTGGGTTGTAAACCAAGGCTTAGATCCCTATACAGCTCCTACAGAATCTATTTTGTCCTTCCTTGCGTCCATCTTCCATGAAGGGGCTGCAGCCGCTACAGTTAGAGTCCAATTAGCTGCCATCTCTAATTACCATTTTGGATTCATGGGAAATCCCATCATGTCCCACTCTTTGTGCAAAACTTTTTTGAAGGGAGTTCTCCTTCTCAGGCCTCCAATCAAACAGCCTCCAGAATCCTGGGACCTAAACTTAGTTCTCACATCCTTAATTTCTTCGCCCTTTGAACCATCTTCTTCATCAGATCTGAAATTATTATCTTGGACAACACTATTCTTAGTAGCCATAACTCTGCTAGGAGAGTCTCAGAATTGCAAGCTCTTACTATTCAACCTCTTACATTGTTTTCCACAAGGATAGACTCTCACTCAGGACAAACCCTTCCTTTCTTCCAAGGAATGCTCAGAGCATAATCTTAGCATTACTATTGAGCTACCAGTGTTTTTTCCAAATCATTTGAATAAATCGGAATACAGGCTACACCAATTAGATGTCCACAGAATTCTCAGGTTTTACCTACACAGGACTAAAGAATTTAGAAAATCAGATCAATTATTTGTTTCCTTTTCGGACATAAATAAAGGCTTGCCTGTTTCTAAGGTTACCCTTTCAAAACGGCTTTCAGATTGCATTTCCTTTGCTTATCAGACTGCTGGTAAACAGTTACCCAACAAAGTGAAAGGCCACTCTACAAGGGCAGTATCAAGTTCATGTGCCTTTAGATCTAGGCTCCCAATTGATACTATTTGTGCAGCAGCTACTTGGGCAAGACCACATACCTTTGTCACTCATTACAAATTGGATTTGGCCTCCTGGGACAGGTCGTCCTTTGGGTCCACTGTGCTGAAGAGTCTATTCGCTTGAGCCACCTGGGATAAAGATGCTAGGGACACTGTCCCATCCAGCATGAATTACGGCGAGATAGGACTACATAACATAAAGAAGTTATGTACTTATCACAACATTCCATGTTTGTACTCCATCTCGCCTACATTCTTGCGTCCCTCCCTCCTGTCCCCTTCCATTTCCTGGAGGATCTGGTGGACTGTACTTAAGCTGTTTGAACTGGTTGTATTTGCTGTCCACTTAAAGACCTCAAGTCTGCCAGGTTAGCTGGTTCAGATGGAACAAGTGCTAGCTTCTCTAGCACAAAATTAAGATCTCATGGAGGAGCCACTGGTTTTCTTTGGGTCTTTTATGCAATACCCCTTTCAAAACCATTTTGACACAAGAATGCCTTGAAAGAGAGGGATCCATGGGCAGAAATGCTAAAATGGCTGGCACATTAACTTTGACAAAAGAGTAAGACAGGCCACAGAAAAGTAACTCACACAAATATTGTAAAAACAGAGAGACACTAGCCCTGAATGGGTGATGATTATGTTTTACCACCAGCTAGATACCTTTTCCATTTGCTAATATATGACTTTCTAGTAGCAGGCTTTTTTGCCTCCATTAGTACCTCCTGCACATCTGCAGTAAACATGTGATTAAAAGGTATTACGATCCTATCATCTGGCAGTCAGTGGTAGTTGTTTGGGATTGGGCTATAATAAGCACCCTTGTTCTTGTGTGAGTAGATACAGTCTGTGAGGAAGCCTGCAGCAATTGCCCCTGGTCATTGCTAAAAGAAAGCAGAACCACTGTTGCCAGGGCCAGAAGGTAGTTATCCCAATGATCTTGAGGGGATTCCTTCTGAATCTACAGAAGTACCCAGTACAGCAGTGGAAAGGGTAGAAAAGTATGGAGGAACATTCCTGCCTATGGAAAAGAAAAGGGATCTGTCTTCTAAGAATTCTTGCATGCAGTCCTAAAGCAGAATTTTGTCAGCTAATTGTTTAGAGAGGAGGCAAAAAGGTTTATTTGACCAAATCCCTACAGATTAATCAAATCTTGGAAGACCCCCTGATCGAGTTTCCATTTGTGAGGATGTGCCTTTTTTCTGCTCAGCTTGTCTGCTACACAATTTTGCTCTAATGATATGTAGGATATCTATCGAGTGAGACTGTGCTGTAAAGCTATAATGTAGGCTAATATGGCTAATTTGCATAAGGTGTAAGACCTGGTTTCCCTAACCTGCTTAAGTACCACATCACCGTGGTATTGTCTGCAACAGCTTGAAGAGGTCCTGTGTAAGAAAGGTGATTCAGACAGTTGAGTGCCTTGATAAAAGCAAGCATCTATTTTATATTTATGTGTTTATGTCTATGTTTGTTGTCCCAGGTACCTTGCACTTTCATCCCCCTTGACACTGCTCCCCAAGCAAAGTCTAAGGCGTCTGACATGACTGACTGCTTTGGTGCAGGAGGGAAGAAGGGAAGAACTGGATTTAGGGATAATTAATGTCTCTACTAAGTGATTTCTTTTCTGACAAATCCCAAAACTGGAATCTGAAAATGAGTACTGCTGTTGAGACCAAACAGACTTCAGATACCACTGTATCTTTCTTATGTGGAGTCTTGCCAGGGATATCATGAGAATAAAAAATATCAGAATCCTGAGATATTCCCTTGCAGTGACCCATGTCTGATACATTTGAAGCAGATTTAAATACAGTTGTACTTTTTTCCTGTGGAAGAAAAGCTCTTTATACCATGGTGTCAAGCAGACACCCAGGAGCACAATCCTATATGATGGAGTCAAAAATGACTTTTGAATGTTCTCTTGGAAACCCAGCCTGTGTAAGAGATGTCTCACCCTAGTGAGGGATTCCTAATACTTTGAAAAAGACTCTGCTACGATAAGTAAATTGTATAAATATGGAAAAATGTGGATACTCTGTAGCTTCTAATGTGCTATAACTGGAGCTAGACAATCTGTGAACACTCTTGTGCTAAATAACCAAGGTGTAAGACAGAGAATTGCTAATGCAATCCAGACACATAAAACCTTAGGAAAAGTCTGAAGACTGGATGAATAGGAATGCAGTGATAAGCATCTTTTAAATATATTCTTCCTTAAAAGGAAATATGTAAATCATTTTAAAATCTATAGATCAATAACTTGCCTTCCAACAATATATGTTATATGCTAGAACTGTTAAAGAGAGGGTTTAAATCATAGTAATGGAACTACAATGAAGAAAACCGTATGGAATAAAGGCTAATCTGTTTTAAACAAAGCCATAATAGAGAGCTATAATCTAAGTATGGCATGGAGTGTTTACAAAAAAGTATTTGACAGCATTCAAAATCCATTGACTCTGGAGTGCTTACAGATGTAGAATACACACTGTACTTTTACAAATTACACAGCAATCACTACCAAGCAGTGAGTCATGGTAACATACAAATTACTATCAAAAGAATAAAAATCCAGCTTTAGAATGAATAGCCTTAATTTTAGGTTAGATAATGCCCATGGGTGCAGCTGCAAATTTGGGACAATTGTTCCTATTAGTAGGGTGAAACTTAATTACCTGAAGATATACATAGTTTTATGTACTTGTTTTAAGTTAATGGGTTATGGAGGTGTTCTGGGGTGTGTTTGTTTTTTGTTTGATTGTTTTCAGTAATACAAAATGTGGCACAGGTTCAAATAGAGATGACAAAAAACAACTGTATAAAAGATCAGCCTGTCAAACAATAGTGGCTGCATGTAACACAAAAGCTGGAAACAGATATTTAAAAAAACTGTCATATATAACAGTAGGTGGGAATAAAAACTTCTTACCATAACGGCTATACTATCCATATTATTATGAAACATGAGTGGCCTCACAGGTATAGACAAAAAGGTTAGACTAATTAATTATATTAAGAAATGCACAGTGCAGATAGCAATGCTACAGGAGATTTGGAAAGAACTGAGTATTTGAATTTGATAAAGAAAATATGTCATGGTAGAAATTCAGCAGCATATCAGGAACAAAGGAAATGGGGGTACTTATATTAATTGCTAGAGGAGTTCCAATAGTAACAGAACAGGGAAATATAATAATGGTAGATTTATGGTAGTAAGGGACTACTGGCAAGGGTGGAGGATTATGCTGGCATGGATTTACATTCTACTTAAAATTGCTATTATGGAACTAAGAAAGTTTTGTGAGAAACAATCACCTTTCAGCAGACAGTATTACTTATAGGTGGGGACTGTAACTTGATTTGCAACAGTGAGGATGTATCTGGGGGACCTAGAAGGGAAAATATAACAAAAGAGGGTATATTTCTGAAGAAATTTACGAAAATATTTGATATGAAAGATGTGAATTCAGTAGTACAAACAGAGAGAATTTACATATTACTCCCCACAGTACAATAACTGGGCTAAACTAGACAAAAATTATACTTCACAAGAACATATGCATTTAGTTGAACATTTCAACACACATCTAATAATTATTTCAAATCATGAGCCGATAACAAGTAAGATAAAGATACAAGGTAATAAAGTAAAAATGAGACAATGGCACTTCTCAAGCTATCTGTTAAAGAGAGGAATTTAAGGAATGGACATCCTACAGAAGGGCCTCACTGAGACAGATGCCTGGTGTCAGAGCCATGGCCTCAAGTTCAATGCCAAAAAGTGCAGTGTCATCCCCTTTGGAAAAAACTCTGTACCCATGAACTACCACATAGGCAGCAATCTACTTAACACCGAATGTGTGATAAGAGACCTTGGGACCCAGGTGGACAGTAGTCTCTCCTTTGTTAGTCACATCGCCACAGTAGTCAGGAAGTCCTTCTACATGGCACACCTCATCATAAAAGGGTTCTCATCCAGGAAAAAAGAGGTCATTGTTCCCCTCTACTTGACACTCATTAGACCCATTATAGAGTACAATGCCCCTTTTGGAATGTACCTCACAAGACATCTGCAACAGCTGGAAAGGCCACAGAAGTACCTCACAAAGCGGATTACTGGCCTCAAACAAATGCCCTACACTGGCCACCTCAAAAAACTCCAGCTTTATTCCGTAGTATATCACGTATGTGATCAGGTGATCTCTGCCTAACATATAAAGCTATGTCAAACCCAGAGCTGTTGGACATGCTACACCTAAAGAAATCCCAATCCCTCCGAGCAACATGCTCTAGGGACCTAAACCTTGTCACCACAATAAACAGGACTTGCTGGAGGGATAGATTTCTGTCCCAGAGACTTCCCATACTCTGGAACAGGCTACCCATCTATGTCAAGCAAAGTTCTTCATTAGCACTCTTCAAGAAAAATCTTGATGAGTGGATGGGAAATAGGAAATACACCCCGAGGATCACTTCTGTGTCTCTGCTCGACAGTGGCACAGGAAAATAACTTTCATGGGTGGTGTAAGCCAGGGAATCCTGTTGGCTAGGCTTACATAGGCCCTTGGGCCGATAGTACCTACCTATGAACCTATGGAAATGATTCAAGAATTATTAGGCAAGAAAGAAATTTCTTCAGAAGTTAAAGCTAGTGAACAGGATAAAATGAAAGTGAAAATTAAAAATACAGTGGAAATAAAAAAAACAGAGATGGCTAAGTAACAGGACTTATTTACAGGGGCAGACAAAGGTTAAAGTATTGTAGAGTAGGCGGGATCTCACAGAACAAGACAGGCACAACTGCAGACTGCTAAACAGAAAATAAGGGAGTATCTAGATAATGTGCAGCAATTGTTTTTTTATGATAATTTCATTGCACTAAAACTTTTAGCGCAACGACTTAGGCAACAGAAAGTAGAAGGGGTTGTTGCCAATCTTAGGGATTTTATAATAAGATGTAAACCTGAAGGACCTACAGGATAAAGATTTTAAGTTACAATAAGGTCTCCACCAAAAAGTAAAACCAACAACTTATTCCTAAGTAGACATAGTTAAGCGCTTTTGTCCTTTATTTGTCAGTGGGACTTCATCAAAACATACAAAATAAAGAAAAAAAATCCAACCCTTACATAAGAACCTGACTCAACAATAAAACACTATAAATTGTGCTTCTTCAAGTTACATCGCCAAATCTTAAACTGAAATTCCACTTGGGTTTATTCACTTGATACTTCATTCCACACTTAAATATTCTTTAAATACATTCAATAAAAAACAAACTCAAATTTTACAAGTTTCAGCAGTTACAATTTTGCTGATCTCATTTTCAGCACTAATTTAATAGGAATGTGATCATTCAAACCTGGTGCTGTACCTCCGTTTGTTTTTAATTCCCATAAAAGTTCTCTATACCCAAGCTTAATCTCCCATTCATCACCTTGTTGATCAATTGCTACTTTCTCAATGATCACAAAATTAAATTTCTTATAATCTAAACACTGACTTGACTGCTTACATAAAACACTCTTCCCAATATCTGTACTGTCGTATTTGTGCTTGTAAATTCTTTTCTGAGCTGTCATGCAGTTTTCCCTATACAGAAGGTTGGGCAGTTCGAACAAATAGCAACATACACTACCTCTGCTGTTAAACAGTTACCCTGGGTAATCTAAGGGTTGTTCCAAAAATATTGTTAACTTTTATAAAATCACCTTCATATACATACTGGCATTGCTTGCACATGTCACATTTACTCACACTCCTAGTTTTTAATTATTTATTTTGTTCTATTGTAACACTGTTATTACCTTCAATTAAACTTTTAAAATTTCTTTCAGTTTTACAAACAACATTGAGTTTTCCACCAATGGTTTTAAATATTGTAGAATTTCCTCTCATGATCTTCCATCTTTTGTCTATTATCTTTTTTATATCTTGAATATGATCACAGTATTTACTGCTGTCCGCATGAATGAGTTAGCAAAGTTCCCTTGCCCTTCCTGACGCAACCCTCCCCATTTATCAGGGCTTGGGACCAGCGCAAAGAAATGCACTGGCTTGTGCATCCCCAGTGGTGAGAGAGGACATGCAGGTGGTTGGTGTGATAGAGCAAGATGCAGAGGACAGGAAGAAATGCAAACAGATGATCCGCTGTGGTGATCCCTAACAGGAACAGCCAAAAGAAGATGATGAATATGATCACAGTATTATAAAACCAAAGCTCTGTTTAACCTTTTTTCTTCTGAATTATATTCCTTAGGTAGAACTTCCTCACCAGCAGCTGAACCTAAAAGGGGCTTGAAACATTTGCCCTATTCTTTGTACACGTCATTAATGATGGCTTCAACCAAATATTTAGGGTATCCTCTTCTTAAAAACATTTCTGTCAGTTGGTCAAATTTATCTCTTAGAATGCCTTGTCTGGATGTAATTCTTGCTGTTCTAATAGCCTGTCCTTTTATTATGGTCTTTTTATGGGCAAAGGGGAGAGAGCTATGAACTGTAGATAAGTATTGCTAAATGTAGACTTTCCCTATAGCTTAAACGTAAAACCTTCATTTTCATGCTAGATAGTAGTATTCAAATGATTCACTGAATTCTTGTTGTAACAATAAGTGAATTTTAAAAAGTTGGTTGTGAAAGGTAGGTAGTCTACAAAATCATTTACAACATCTTCAAACCCTGCCCATTAGATACAAATATTGTCTAAAAAGCATAGATACAACTTACAAGAGCTGTAAAACTTTGACCCAAATACATGTTGATGCTCTCACCCAAACAATACCAGGTTTGCATATACAGGGGTACATGCGGCCCCATTTGCCACACTGGTTTCTTGTTTGAAGTATTCTTCAAAAAGTATACAATTGCTTTCAAGGACAATATCAATACAATCTGTGAAAAGGTTATTTCCCACTTAAAAAAAAAAAATCAAACAGTAATAAACAAACCCTCCAAGAAAAAATCCAACCCCTCTTTAATGGGAGTGCAAAAAAATAAGTCGACAATGTCTATAGTGAGAAATTCTAATAAGTTGTCATATATCTTTTTAGTAAGCCTTCCCAAAAAAATTCCATGAGTCTTTTACCATAAGTGTTTGTTTCAGCAAAAAGGTAAGTTGTAGGCTGTTGTGCAGGCACTGTGGGTCTCAATTGTTTGTTTTAAATGACTTTATGCACTTTGGGAATGCTGAGATATTTTACAGCTATACAGTTAAGGTCCATGTATATAACACAAGGAAAGCTATAACTCAAAGTGGAACGGGATGATGATGATGATGAAGGGGGGAATTCAATAAATAAGGTGACAGTGAGATTTTGAATGCAGATCCTTATGGAGAATAACAACAGTTATACAGAATATTAGTGAGTTGCCATACAACAGAGTAATGGATAACACAGGATGAAACTGAACAGAATGCCACAGGAAGATGCTATGGAACTTTCCATAGAGTGCCCACAGGAAATGGAGAACAAGAAAATGTACCCTTAGTTTAGAAGAAAAAGAGCTAAGAGAAGAGTTGCTTGACTTAGAGACAGACATATTAAGATCAATGAAAGAAATAGACTGCAGAAGGTCAATAAAACCCCAAAAGTTAGAAGATTGATAAAACAAATGAACACAGTAATTAGGACTGTCCATAGAGATCCATGCAATATAACAGAAGTAAGCAGAACATATTACTGCGCAGCTAAATTAATAACAGATACAAGTTCTACCACAGGAGCACTGAGTAGTAAGGGAAAGGAAGGGAAGAAATCAAATACCATCATGGAACTATTGAATAGAGAAAACTATAAAGCAATTAAGAGAAGTGTCACTGTTAGAAGAGTATAGAAGAGGGAACAGACCAACAAAAATTCTCAGAAAGATAGATGTGATAAAAGCAATGCACAGTATTAGAACAGACCAGGAGCTATCTTGCACTATTGCAAATAAAATAAAACTCTCAGCACAGGTGGAAAAACTTAGAAGATATGCAGACAAATATAAAGGAAAAATAGAAAATAAGCAATTTATTGCTGACCCCAAAAAGTTCTATAGAGAATTGGGAAATAAGGCAAAAGGAATTGAAAGACCACCCAAAAAAAGAAGAAATAGACATATTTTGGTGAAATATATCTACGAAGATTCTGTGGAACATAACAAAGATGCTAAATGGATAGAAGATGTAAAAGAAAGAATAAGAAATTCAAACGTGCAGGGTATGAAGTGGGATAAAGTAACGGCCAGAGAGATTGAAATAAAGTTAAGAAAAGCCTCCAATTGGAAAACCCTAGGCCCAGATGCAGTACCTAACTTCTGGCTAAAAGTACTGACATCTTTGTATGAAGATTTATCCATGAGTAAGAACTATTTATATGCACACCCAGAACAGACACCAGCCTGGTTAACAGCAGGAAAAACAATGTTCCTACTTAAGACTGAAGCTGCAAGTTATCCTAAAAAATATATGCCAATAACTTGCCTATCGATGATGTATAAACTATACACTGGAATTGATGCTGACAGAGTTTATAGTCATGTAGAAAAAAAACTCAATCATGGCAATAGAAAAAAAGGATAATAAAAGAAAGTCATATGGAACAAAGGATCATTTGTTGCTAAATAAAGTCATATGGAGAACTGTAAAAAGGGGAGGAATAAGTATGGCATGGATTGACTACAAAAAAAACATTTGACAGTATGCCACATTCATGGATAAAAGAGTGCTTAAAAATGTATAATATACACCCTACACTGATCGATTATATTATAGTGACCATGAAACAATGGCAGACCACTTTGTAATTAAGACATGATAAAGGACAAATTATCATTCCAGGGATAAAAATTCAAAGAGAGATATTCCATGGTGTCTCTCTGTCACTGCTGACATTTTGTCTTGCCCTTAACCCATTAAGCTGTCTACTTAACAGATTAGACCATGGCTACAATTTGGCTCCTAGAAAACAACAAAGTGTAAAGACTTATCTTCTGTTTGTAGATGATTTAAAATTATATAGTTTATCAGATGAGGAACTGAAAGCACAACTGCAAGTGGTTAAAACTTTTTCAGATGATATAAGAATGTCACTTGATCTTGATAAATGTGCAAAAGCAACCTTTAAAGCAAGAAAGCTGCAGCACCAAGAAAATATCAGTTTGGGACAAGAATGTGATATAAAGGAACTTGAGCAAGAAGAAGTATATAAATATTTGGGAACTGATAAAGGATCAACAATAAAACATGAACAAATGCGAATATAATTCAGTAAGGAATATTTTAGAAGACTTAAATCAATACTGGAAACAGCACTGGCATCTAGGAACAAAGTCCAAGCTATAAAGCAATTTGCTCTTCCTCTCTTAACTTACAGCTTTGGAGTGACTGATTGGCCTCAAATTGTTTTGGACAGGTTAGACATGGAAACAAAGATATTTCATACTCTTCAAATGATTTATAAAAATCAGTGCAAACCAATATTTTATATCCCACGTTCTGAAGGAGGTACGGACCTCCTCAAAATTGATTACATGAATAGATCTGAAATTGTGGGACTGCACACATCTGTTGACTTCATGAGAACCAAATGTAGTGAAAGTTCTTAAACATGAGGAGAAAAAGTCTAAGATGCCTTCCCTGCATATTGGCATCAAGCGGGAATGGAAATCAAACCAGAAGTAGATAAAAATCAGGCAGCAACTGAATGTGCCAAAAAACAAAAGAAAGAACATAAGGTGAAGGATCAGATGAGACGACAAAAATGTGGAAAATGTATACATATAGCTGCTAGTATAGGAAACTCTTGGAACAACCTTATGTTGATCAGGATCGAATGCAGGAATGGTTGAAGAGAGGTGAATTTAAAACAAAAAATGAAAGGTTAATATTGGCGGCCAAAGATAGTGGGCTATTTACACATTGGTTTACAAAGTTCATTAAACATGTGGGAGAAACAGACGAACTGAACTGGAAACAGTCGCACACCTTGTTGCTGACTGTGACATAATGGCAGAAGGACTGTATACTGAAAGGCATAATAATGTGGCAAGACTGTTGCATTGGGGATTCTGCAAACATTATGGTACTGAAGTGGCTGAAAAGCACTGGAAACATGAGTCACAAAGTATTATAGAAAATGATGAAGTCTACATCACATGGGATCATCCATTACCAACAGTTGAAAAATTAGATGCGAGAAAACCGGATATAGTATCCATGAAAATAAGACAAAAGTAGCATTGATTTTTGAAACTGCTAAACCCAGTGATTACAGTGTCTTACATACAGAAAGACACAAAGTCATAAAATACCAGGATTTGCAGGCGGAAACGCAGCTGATGTGGAAGAAAGATACCCAGAGAGTTCCAGTAGTAGGGGCAACAGGTCTTATAATAAAGAATTTGCAATCAAACTTGGATATGTTACCAATACATGTAACTCCATACAAATTGCAGAAGGAATCATTACTGGGCATATTGTGGGTACTGCGAACAGCATATTTAGCTAACATCAAAGACTGCAACAATACTAATTTCATGAACTTTAATCATACTTTGACTTAGGAATGAGGTCCATTCACGTCATGGTATTAGAAGCCCAAAAGATTTGGAGAAATTCAAACATTATATTTATAAAGTAGCAGAAAGTATTCTAAGAACTAAGCCAATGTGAGAATGGAGAAAGAAGATTTTACCAATAAGGATGAATGCAATTAGGGGTACAAAGAATAGCCAAGAGGGGGATGAAATTTACTGGGAAAAACTAGTAAATGAACCAATGTATTGGGAGGAAATAACTAGAGAGAGAAACGTAATAGAATGGGAAGATGCTATGAAGACATTTGAACTGCAGACTAAAGACTGTCTTCCCTATCAGGGATTGATATCAGGCAAAAAAGGATACAGGAATCTCAAGTGAAAGACCTGCTCAGATACAGTTTTTAGCTGAAACTAGAACAAAATGGATAATTAGTAAGGCATATAAAATATTGCACAATAACTACATGAATCAATCTGAGGAGGATAGAAAAGATTGGGAAGAGAGATTATATAAGCAATTCACCAGGAAACAGTGGGAGGACATATGTATGGCTCCCAAATATGTGACAAATTCTAGAGGTTTTAGGATTTTTGCTTGGAAGTGTTTGCATAGGCATTTTTATACCCCAAACAGACTCCAAAGAATTTTTCCTTGAGTAGATGCCTAATGTTGGAGGTATAATGGGGAAAAATAGGTAACTAGGAACATAAGGTTTGGGAGTGTAATGAGTAGGCAGGCTTTTAAAATTCTTCAACAGAGTACTCTGTTAGAAATATTGGGTGAGGATATGGGTGCAACTAAAGAAATAATTTTTTTGAGCTGGGATACAGAATATGAATTGCCAAGATATAGTACGGCTTTATTACCTTTAATTCTGCTGGCTGCCAAAAAATGCAAATGAAAAATGAAAAAAAAAAGAACTGGCACATCACCTAAGTGTTATGTTTAATCATAACCTCACCTCAGGCTTCGTGCCCACTGAGTGGCGTACAGCTACAGTTATCCCACTCCACAAGGGGTGATCCACCTTGGATCCTGGGAACTACCGTTCCATCAGTCTGAAGAGCCTGATCTGCAAGGGCATGGAACGCATTATCATGGAACTTATAAAGAAAGACACTGGCAACCTTCAAACACTGGACCCCACCCAGTTTATGTGAGTGAAGGGCCGATCTTGTCTCCTGAACCTGATTGACTTCTTCGAATCAGTCTCCAGAGCTGTGGACAAGGGTAAGGCGGTCCACACAGCCTATCTGGACCTCGCCAAGGCCTTCGACACCATCCCCCACTCTGGAATCATAGATAAACTTACTAAGCTGGGCATAAATCCCTACGTCACTCAATGGGTTACCAACTGGCTTACTGACAGAACCCAGACTGTAAACGTAGCAGACTCCAAATCTAGCTCCAGACAAGTGACAAGTGGAGTACTTCAGGGTTCAGTCCTGGGACCACTCTTATTTGGCATCTACTTCTCTGAAGTACAGGCCAACACTAAAGGACTTTGGCTAACAAAGTTCACAGACGGCTGCAAACTGGGAACCTTTACTGAATCCCCAAATGATGTGGATATTCTACAAAAGGGCCTTACAGAAACAGATGCTTGGTGCCAGAGCCATGGGCTCAAGCTTAATGCCAAGAAATGTATCATTATCCCCTTTGGGAAAAACCATGTACCCATGAATTACCACATAGGTAGCAGTACACTAAACACCGAAAGTGTGATGAGAGACTTAGGGACATGGGTGGACAGTGGTCTCACCTTCGATAACCACATCGCCACAACAGCCAGGAAATGGAAATCCTTCTATGTGGCACACCTCATCACTAAGGGCTTTTCATCCAGAAAAAAGGAGGCCATTGTCCCACTGTACTCATCCCTCATTAGACCCATTATAGAGTACAACACCCCATTTGGTATGTACCTCACAAGACATCTACAACAGCTGGAAAGGCCACAGAAATACCTCACTAAAAGAATCACAGGCCAAAAGCAGATGCCTTATGCTGACCGTCTAAAAGAAATCCAGCTATACTCTGTAGTATATCGTCTACTCAGAGTCGATCTCTGCTTAACATACAAGGCCATGTCAAACCCTGAGCTGTTGGAAATGTTCCACTTAAAGAAATCCCAATCCCTCAGAGCCACACGCTCCAGGGATCTAAACCTTGTCATCACAATGAACAAAACATGCTGGAGGGATAGGTTCCTGACCCAGAGACTCCCCATACTCTGGAATAGACTGCCCATACATGTCAAGCAGAGTGCCTCCTTGGCCCTCTTCAAAAGGAACCTTGACGACTGGATGGGAGATAGCAAACACACCCCTGGGATCATGTCAGTTACCCTTCTAGACAGGGGTCCAGGGAAGTAAATATTGTGGGAAGAAATATCCAGGGAATTGTTATGGCTAGGCTTATATAGGCCCTAGGGCCGATAGCCTAGTACCAACCTATGAACCTATAAATAGAAAATGGAAATCAAAGTCTAAACCAACTGCATTTGAAATACTGAATATTATAACAGAGATAAAATAAGTGAAAGCGGGATGTTTAGAAAAGGGTAGGAGCACATTATATAGAAACAATGAAAATTGTGGGAACAATATATGCAGAATAATGTTTTGGAGGATGAGCTTTAAAGGAAGGCAGAAATTGAGCAATTTATGTAATGATGGATTGATGATAATTATGCAAAAGAATATATGTGATGTATAATGTTTGTAACTGGGAACATGTTAATACGGTCTGTCTTCATTTCTACAAATATATGCTTGCCTAATGTCTTAAGTGATAATGTAATAAACGTATTAATAAATAGAAATAAAAATCCACAAAGAAATATTCTTGTTGATTTTTTGTGACTGTGCTTTGCCTTGTCTTTAACCAATAAAGATGTTAAAAACTAGAAAACCAAATGCGGAAAGCCAAACCCCTCACTCTGCTGTGAATGAAAGTTAATGCAGCAAACGTGCAAAAAATGCTCTTTGGATGGAAAAAAATCAGTAATAATCCACTTCAAGTGAACAGCTGTTATTGGCAGAAATAGCGTTTGCTGCATTAACTTTCATTCACAGCAGAGTGAGGGGTTTGGCTTTCCGCATTTGGTTTTCTTGTTTATTGCTTTCTGCTTACTGGTATGTTAAAAACTAGGCTACAGTTATAGCTTGATTTGTCTAATGACATCTCATCTGTGGAATATCTAAAACTACAGAGCTCAGACAAACTACTGAAAGCACAATTGCAAATGGCTAAAACTTTTGCAGATGATATAAGAATTTTATTTTGTTTTGATAACTTAAACATTAAGAAAATATCAGCCCAGGAGTAGAAGACTGATGTAAAAGAGTGTGATTAAAAATATTTGGGATCAGAAATACAGCATGAGCAAATGAGAACAAAAGCTCAGTAGAACTGCTTTCTTAGCCTTTTGTTGACCAACCAATATTCCTTCTTTGCCTGGTTCATTTTTTCCTGTTTTCCTCTTTTTTCACCATTCATATCTGGCTCAATTGCAGATCTGTTATATAATTTTCACACATGCTGTTTGGAGATGCTGCCAGTTTTGGTTTATTCCACTTGTTCCTTCTTCCAGTGGTACTAGAATCATGAGTATTTCCTTGAACTCTTATGCTTTTCCTTTAATCAAATTCCAGGTGTTCAGTCTACTTTCTTTTGATATTAGAGCTTCCACTGATGATTGCTTACAGCTAACTGTGGCCAGCACTGGGCTATGCAGGGAGCTAAAAGTTGCACAAGAGATAACTTTGCAATCTCTGATTCAATGCAGTGATGGACCTTTAGTACAAAGAAGTCTACCTGACTTGCACACTGGACACTTTTCCATGTAAGTTTGTGATTGCTTCTCTTGGAGAACTATTTGCTAGACAGAAGTCTAGAATGACCTTACCTTCATTATTCCTAACATGGACCAGACAAAAAAAGTATAACTGTGGTATCTGATTTAAAAACAAACACGGTGTGACTATAACAATTAAGTGTGATACAAAGAAAAGCACTGCAGCTCTGCAACTAAATGTAGAAACCGATGATGTCTCTCACTTGCTAAAGTTCTGCAATTGCACAAAAAAAATTCAATCTCTTTACACTACCCTACAATGAAACATGGGACACATAATTGTGAAAAGAAAGAAAAAAAAAAGAAAGATGGACAGTTTGCCTTGTCATGTTTAACAGTGGAAAATGCATATAAGTTATGACTCTGATGCAAGCAAGATTAACAAAACACTTTCCCCCAAAATTCACATGTAACAGTAGGAGAGGTTAGAAGATGCCCATTTGAGTTTGTCAAAATACTTAACATGCATGAAATGAAAATATTTATCCTGGGCGGAAATTCCCCTCAAACAGCTTGTAAAGTAAAGGAATGATTCTCAGCATATCAGTTCAAAATGAAGATTAAATCAATGTACTTGTCTTTCTGTCCTCAAATGTTGCATTCAGTATGTCAGGGAATTTGCACTACTCATCTAGGGTGGCAAAGGCAAACAGTTGTTTTTCTATACCAGACCTACCCATTTTATTTTTAAGCATAGTCTAGCAATATAATGGATACTTAAACTGCACAAATAAATGGAGTGAGTTATTTATCAACTTATTTAGTAACAGAAATACCAGGATATGGAACACTCCATTTGGAAGAAAGGTATCAACTTACTGAATACAATATTTGGTTGCATCATGCAACAGTTTGCCAAATGCACTGTATAAAGAAGATATAGTGTAGTTTAATGAACACACACAGGTATACAAATAAACAGTTAACGGAGTCTCCTTGCTTTAAGGCAGCATAGTACAGCTGGTTGCAATAGTATTTCTCTGTGATCTCTGAATTCTTGACTACCACTGTGTAATAAGAAGTATTGTCTTGTGTTTTTATTATTTATTATTAGATATTTTAAAACCTTTCAACTGTGACTGTTTTGTGTGGAGATAAGTTAAACTCTAAGAGTACATTGCATGTATATAAGAATCCTGTACCAAGTCACTCCAATAAGCCTTGACTGTTTAGTTATACTACCAATTGGATAATAATATTGCACAGTAATAACTGGACACCCTTTTAAAGGCCTTTGAGTAGCTGATAAATATTAGCTGGGTGGTGGCAGTGATTTCTACCATATAGTCTGGGTAAAAGGGGCACAACTGGAGAACCTGTGCCAGCCTTCCAAAGAAGTGTCTGTGTGGTTGTATAAACTCTTATCTCAAAGTATGTGTGTGTGTCTCAGCTACTTGGGGAGGGACATGAAGCACTGGTTGGACAGAGAGGGTGCTGGAGATTTTAGCTTGTCCAGCTGATGAGATCTGGACCCCATAGCTGTGCCAGTGGGGAGTCTTATTGGGGACCTGGAGAGCAAGGGAGCGACCAGCCCTGGACTGACTGTGATCTCTGTGTGCTCTTAAGGGAAATTGCACTTTACTGTGTGTATTTGTTATCCTTTCCTCATATATGAGACACCCTCTCTGGTGTTAGTGGTGAGGATTGAGGCTCCTTGATTGCTGGGCCATGGCACGGGCGTCACAGGCAATTCACCTAGTATCTGGAAATAGTTATGGCGATTATCTGAGAAATGCAATCCTTCATTAGGACAATGTCTACGGAAGGAACATTTAAACAAGAGTTCTTACATTTAATCAAAATGTATTAAGACAATTTTGTAGGTGAGGTGAAGGTGGGAATGGCAGTAGAGTGTTAAGATTTAAAAGAAGTTACTTTAACTGTTAACAAAGCAGATGTATTCATTCTCATAGAAAACACATCGAATTAAGCAAAGCCTACTTGGCAAAGCGTTCTGCTTACCAAGTTCTGCCTTGAATGTTTCACGGATTGTTTTCCACTCTGGCCTGTCATCTTCAGTTTGAAGACGAATGGTTTCAACAATCAGGTACATGACACTCAACAGCACCCTTGAAGAGAAACACACAATTACAAAATTAGTTCAGCTGCCTTTGGTCATTAGCTACTGCATATATCTTAAAAGTCTGAGTTACTATTTAGCTTTGCAACTTCAGAAGGTATGCTACATGCAAAATTTGTATGCAAATGTTATTCTTTGGCAACATTACTTAGAACTTTCTGAATAAAATGCACTTTACAAATACATAGATGGAATCTTACAATTTATCCACAAATTTTCTTGTTTATTTTTCCAGTTACATAAAACACACATATGCAACTACAAATATATTAAAAGGTTTGTTCTAAAGAGAAATCACTGCTATACTATTGGCAGCTTAAATATTACAAGTATTTAAATTATGCAACAACTGTACCATTAAAGTGAGATGAATGCCTAGTCACTTTTGAGCTTTCTAATAATACACAGTGCAGTAGGTATCCTACCCCTGCTGTGATTCTTTAATGGCAATGACCACTGTCCACGTCCTCCTCAACTCCAGGAAATGAGAGTTGTCATTAAAAATATAATTATTTTTTGCCCCAGTTTGTACTCATAGAAAATATGTCCACAAAAAAGTATAAATCAGTGTCAGTGGAAAAGAAACCAAATCAATGCACCATTAGGCTGGCTGGGGATATTTACTGCTGCACAGTGCAACGACAATGTCCCTAACGAGTTACTGTATATTGAACATAAACTGAAAACACCTTAAAGTGATGTTAAACACTTTAACGATGAATCCCAGCTTCGTGAGAATCAGCGTCAGACACCAAAACCACCATTCATTGCTTAGTAGCTCAGTGGCTGAGCAGAATGGGTTGAATGAGGACTTAGAACCGCTTAAAGGAGGAATAACCCAAATGCAATTCACAACAGAATGTTTACCCTTCACAAAACCATACCCACTTTGTTATACTAAGAACTCCCTGCATAACTGCAACGTAATGCAAAGAGCTCTATGAACCTGGTAGGACAACAAGAGACAAATAATCCTTGATACGATGAGGTTCACATGTAAAACCTCACTGAAGTATCCTTATTATAAATAGCTACAAGAATCTACGAAAACTTATCACTGTAAAACAGCAGTCACCACAGAACTACATCAGAGATGAACTTATAGTTAAAAAGCTGTAACAAAGCTGTGACATACCTTGCACTGCCACACAAATGCCAGCCAGAAGTGAATAATGTCAACGTTATCCAAACTATTTGAGTTGTGGCAGAGAGCTAGTCAGGTGGGCCCCTTGTCTCTGCTTTTATATGTACTATATCATGAGCTCTTTGCAACATTTATAAGGAGGTACAAAGTACAGGAATTTCAAAGGGGAGTGGAGCAAATATAGACACCACTGTTTGCTAATGATGTGATTTTAACACTGGTGAATCTGTAACATGTTTTGGAGTGGATCTCTGAGTAAAACAAGTCTGACTATAATGGGTTATAAAATACATTTACAAACAATCTAAAACAACAGCAGTGCACTATCAGCTAAGCAAACAAGTGAAGGAAAAGTTTCTAAAAATACGGTTAATAAACCAGGTCACATTTTTTAGTATGATTAAGGCTTCATTGGACAGATCAGTGGAGTTGATATCAGGCAATGCTAATAAAAAGGTTGTTTAGAAAATGGAAGACTTTGTACTTCGAGATGATTCAAACATTCTAAATTGTACCCAAATTCATTCTGCCTGAAGTACACTATATAACCTAGACTAATTAAGGGTTATTGGAAAAAGCAAGAAAGATGTAGCATTATTTTACATGGGATGTAAATAAACCCAAACTTCAGTGCAGCAAATTAGTCTTGCCAAAGGAAGGGAGAATAAGTACTCCTAATTATCTGAATTATGTTAGGTCTGCTGCTTTGAGCTTATTTTGCTTAATGCAACCCCCCAGTTATAAAGTAAGATGGATGGAAATAATAACAGGAAACTAGCAGAATTTTAATAAAGTTAGATATTAGTGCCAAATGGTGTAGTAGGATTTATGATAAACCATATTTTCCTGCAAATGAAAGGCACTTAAGGGACTGTCTCTATACACAGTGGCATAGGGAGTTTATCCCAAAAGGAAATAACAAAAAGGATACAAATAAGGACAACATATGTTGACATTGGTGGCACAAAGTTACTGAGATTCAAAGATTGGACAGATGATGCAGTGAGAGGATTTCCATAAACACTGCCATAAACAAACTCTGCAACAGAAGGAGGAAACTGATGCGGAATAAGGTGAAGTCCCAAGACTGGAAAAACTCCCTTATCAGCCTCAACAAAAAGTTGAGATCCCTCATAGCTAGCTATGAAAACAGAATTGCAGCAGATAGTAAAGACACCCACAAGGCCTTCTATAGTTACGTAAAGAATCTCCACGGCAATACCCAGATTTGCTCTGAGTTACTGCACAATGGTACCGCCTATACCGAGCCAACAGATATTGCCAATATACTGGCCGATAGAGTCAGTGCCAACTTTACCCCCCCCCCCCCCCAAAGGACCAATAACAATACCAGTCGATTGCCAGGCACCCAGTATTACTGCTGCAGGGGTTAAAACAGCACTTTCCAAGGCCAAGAATACAGCTTCTATGGGACCTGACAATATCCCTGGCTGTGTTCTACATGAACTACAGAGTGAACTGGCACCTCACCTGTGTGCCCTGTTCAATCACAGCCTCACCTCAGGCTTTGTCCCTACTGAATGGCATACTGCTACAGTCATCCCTCTCCACAAATGAGGAGTGGCTACAGACCCTGGGAACTATTGCCCCATTAGCCTGATGAGCCTGACATGCAGAGCTATGGAGCGCATCATCATGGACCTAATAAACAAGAATATAGGGAATCTCCATACTCTGGATCCCACAGAGTTTGGTTTTGTGAAGGGTAGATCATGCCTTCTCAACTTGGTCGACTTTTTTGAGTCAGTCACCAGAGCTGTGGATGAAGGTCAAGGAGGTTCATACAGCCACCTACCTTGATCTGGATAAGGCCTTTGATACCATTCCCCACTCAGGAATCATGGAAAAACTCACTAAGCTAGGCATCAACCCCTATATCACTAGGTGAGTTGCAAACTGGCAGATAGAACCCACAGTGTGAAAGTAGCTGACTCCAATTCAGACTGCTGACCAGTTACGAGTGGAGTCCCACATGGTTCAGTCCTGGTTCCTCTCCTGTTTGGTATCTACTTTTCTAAAGTCCAGGCCTACACAAAGGGACTCTGGCTGACAAAGTACGCAGATGATTGCAAGTTGGGAACTATTACTAACTACCCAAGTGATGCTGACATCCTACAGAAAGGCCTCACTGAGACCAATGACTGGTGTCAGAACCATGGCCTTAAGCTCAATGCCAAAAAATGTGTCATCATCCCCTTTGGGAAAAACCCGGTTCCCATGAATTACCACATCAATGGTAGTCCACTGAACACAGAAGGTGTTATAAGAGATCTGGGATCACAGGTTGACAGCAACCTCTCTTTTGACCACCACACTGCCACTGTGGTCAGAAAGTCCTATGTGGCACATCTCATTACTAAGGGTTTTGCATCCAGGAAGAAAGAGATCATTGTCTCCCTCTACTCGTCCCTCATTAGGCCAATCATCGAGTACAATGCTCCATTAGGCATGTACCTCACTAGACACCTGCAACAACTGGAGAGGCTGCAAAAGTACCTCACAAAGAGGATCCTAGGCCTTAAACACTTGTCCTATATGGACAGACTCAAAAAACTTAAACTATTCTCTGTCTTGTATCGTCTACTTAAAGACTATCTGCTTGACTTACAAAGCCATGTCTGACCCAGCTCTGTTAGAAATGCTACAGCTAAAGAAATCCCAATCCCTCCACACCACACGCTCCAGAGACCTCTACCTCATTACCACAATCAACAAAACATACTGGAGGGACAGGTTCACAACCCAGAGACTGCCTATGCTATGGAACAGACTTCCCATACATGTCAAACACAGCACCTCACTGGCCCTCTTCAAGAGAAATCTTGAATGGATGGGAAATAGAAAATTCACCCTGGGATCACTCCAGTGGCTTTACTCAACAGAAGCACTGGGAACTAAGGTCTGCTGGCACAATGCCAGGATAATCCTACGGGCTAAGCTTGTAAAGGCTCTAGGGCCATTAGCCTTGTACACACCTATGAACCTATTTCCTACGTTGGAAACCAATACCTGCCAAGTACCAGTTGTCTAGGAAGTAACAATATCTGCATTACTTACTGGTAGCTATAGGAAAAAATAGAAGACACTCTCTAGAATGGAAGGCTGCATCTCAAGTGATAGAATGGATGCTGCAGATAAAAGAATAATCAAAAGACAGGTCTCTGTCATAAGACTGAAAATTCAAAAGACTGAAAACCAAAATATCTAAAACTCAGAATACTGAAAACATTTTAATGCAGGGGCAGCCCACCAATTCCCTTGTGCCTCTCACACTTCCTACTAATTATACATACCAACTCCAAGATCACTCAACAGTGGAGAAGGGGCAAGTTACCATTTTCAATATTTTGAGTTTTAGATATTTTGGTTTTCAGTCTTTTGAACTTTTGATCTTATAACATAGACCATTCGGGGGCATGCCTGTCATTTCAATAAATATAATATTAGAAATATAAAAAAAAGTTACACATCTGAAAATTATTACCGTAAATACTTTTGTTTGTGTTGGTTACATTTTGAAGATTTGAAGCTGACATGGATTGTAATAAAGTTTGGTTTTATTCATTACAAAAAAGTTCAGAGTCTGAAATATTTCACTTCATTCTTGAGCTATTACTTATAATAGTCTTTTGGTGAACTTTCTATGAACAACTTCTGATTAGTTTTACTCAAGATATATGAATGAAATCAGGGTTATATTTCAGTATTGGTCTTATCAATGCTGGTTAATGTTTTAAGATCACTTGTACTCACTGTTCTAAATAACAATCCTATCAGTTTAATAGCTTTAACTTTCATAGAAACAACGTTGTTCTTAAAGATGTTTGTCTGAAACTGTAGCTCTCATGTCTTTCATTTGATTAACAACAATCAAATTCTACTTTTTACTACATTTAAGGTTGCATCAGAATGCAACTAAATGTTAACACCTTACATTAGTTAGTTCTGAATGTTAATCCAGGGGACGGTGTCCTAAAATTGTTTTCTAATTCATTTGGCACAGCTATGTTACTTTGAAAAGTAACAAGATAATCTACTTCACAGTCATATGCATATTTAACTATACATTTACATTTCTTTGGAATGTACAGTTAAAAAGAAATGGCCCCAAAACAGAAGTCCTTTATAAACCATTCAAATGAAAAAAAAAAATACCTTTTGTTGTCTTTGCTTTAAACAGTTTGTTATCCAGTAATGCATTACAAATGAAATGATGCATTTGACATCAGCTATATGGGATTTCAATAAACTTGATAGTATCAAATACATCAGCTGAATACAGGAATACTACATAAGCCATAGTTTCAAATTTCACTGATATAAAGCCCGAAAGGCTTGCAATAATACAACTTCCATGTAAAAATTCACTTTGAGAGCTGAACAACAATTCTGTATTTTCTATCAACTTTCAATAACTCTACCATACAATACTCAATGCACATTCCAGTTTCAGATATAAAATTGATGGCTCTATAATTACTAACTGACTCAGTGTTCCCTCGTTTGAGTATGAGGATGTATAACAAAGGATTTCCAGAGGAAATGCCTTCTTCAAGTAAGGTATTATGAGAGTCATCATGGAGCATATCAAAGCATCCTTCATCATGTGTATAACTGTTCATTGGATCTACCTCATATACTCAAATTCCCAAAATGTCAAAAGTTATAACATCCAGACAAAATCATTGTAAGCAGATATAAGTGAAACTCCACAATAACAAAGCTCACAAACTCAAAACACCTTTTGTGCATGCCAGAAAGAATTCTTATGAATGCAGATCGCTCTGCATTCATAAGAACAGATTCTATAAGTAAACTAATAAAAGAAAACAAAAATAATAGTGTTATCAATTGTATTGATAATTAAATATATCAGACTCAAAACTAATAAAATATACCAACTCCGAGATCACACTACAGTGGGAAAAAGGGTACATTTCCCGAGCCTCACTGTATTGCAATCTCCATTCCATTTGTTTTCTTTGTTCACTTTATTTGTAAAATCTGTTCTTATGAATGAAGCATGATCTACATTCATAAGAATGTTTTCTGACATGTGAAAAGGTGTTTCAGTTTTATAAAATTCGCTCTTATGGAGTTTCTCTTACATATGATTAAGATGATTTTGTCTTTGTCTCGACATTATAACTTTTGATGTGTTGGGAATGCGAGTACATGAAGTAGATCACTGGTCATCAGCTCTCATAAATACCACAAGCATTTAACTCAGTTTGAATCATTTTATTTTTAAACTGTGTCACTTACTTTTGAACATCGTTAGTCATATATGACATTATAATTGACATTTATAACCAGGTTTACAACTCTATTTGGTTTGGAACTAGACTGTATATTCAGAACACTGCCCATTTCGTTTGGATGACCAGTACATTTACTCTTATATACAAAGTGTTTCATACAGCATGCCTGACTTCACTGACTGTTAACATGGTGACAACAGTATTCTTACCTGATCAGTTGTCAACCTCCTGTTCTATTGTAATTTTAATAAAATTTCTGAAATATCCCGAATACCTCAACAGGATTTTTTGTTATAGGCTCCCTTTCTACTTTCTGTTGCCTAAGTCATGCTAAAAGTTTTTGCACTCTGGAGTTATTTTAAAAAATAGTTGCTTAACAGCAATCTTTCTAAACTCATGCATATTATTTAGATACTCCCTTATTTTCTCTTTAGTACTCTGTATTTGCAAGTTTTCTTGTTCTGTGAGATTCCCCTTATTCTGCAATACTTTAACCTTTGACAGCCATTCTAAACAATTCCTATTACTTTTTAATCATACCTCTTTTTCTTTTATTTCTACACTATTTTTAAACTCCATTTTCATTTTATCTCACTCACTAGCTCTAACTTCTGAAGATATTTGTAACTTCCTAATAACTCTTGAAAAGTATTCTTCTACCAATTCCTTAAAATCCTCTCTTTTTAACAGGTAGGAAAGAAAGTGCAAGAGTCTTGTTTTTTAGTTTGTTACCCTACACTTTTATATTAGTTTTTATTAGTACATGATCTAAAATAGTTACGGGATGTGTGTTGATGTTTTTAATTACATGCACATTACTGTGAAATATAATTTTTATCTAGTCTAGCTCAACTATTGAACTTTAGGGAATGGTATGTACATTTTGTCCAAGTTCCTACTACTGAATTCACATCTTGCATTCCAAACATTTTCATAAATTTCTTCAGAAATGTACCATCTTTTTTATATTTTCCCTTCTAGGCTCCCTGATACATCATCACTATTGTAAATCAAGTTCTGGTCCCACCTTTAAGTAATATTCCCTGCTCAAATGTTATCATTGCTCCCAAAAGTTTAAGCTCCATAACAGCAGTTTAGGTGGAATATAAAAACATTCTGGCATATTCCTCCTCCCCCTTGCCAATACCCATTTCCTTTGTAATTGACAATCTGATGAATATCCACCCTGAAATACTTTCTTTGTCAAATGTTTATGCTCAATTCTTTCCAAATGTGTCTCCTGCAGTATTGTTATTTGCATTCAGCATTTCTTAATATAATTCAATGCTATTTCTTTTTTGTCAATACCTGTAAGGCCATTTACATTCCAAGATAACATGGACAGTGTAGCCACTGTAATAAAAAGCTACTGCTCCTGTGTATTTTATGTGTCCGTTTTTTGAATGTGTCCATCCAACTTTAGACTTACACACTCACTAATGTTTAAAAGCTTATTTCCATTTGAACCTATGTCACATTTTTAAGATTTTTTGCTTTAATGAAAAACATTCAAAAACTAAATGCATTTTCAGATCATCTCTATCCTCTGTTAGCTTAGAATAAAAACACAAAAACTATATACAGCTTCAAACATGAAGTTTAACCCTCCAGATAGGATCAACTGCCCCAAATTGACAGCTGCACACATAGGCATTATTTAACTTAAAATTATTATCCATGCTAAAGCATATCCTATATCCTGTGTTCCAACTTACACTGATTTCTGCCTGTTCTTTTCTTATCTCTATTCACCTAACAGATGTGAAAAACAGCTTGTACGCTTTCAGAAAACATTAACTTTTAGCCATTAGAAAAACTGTACTGGTTGTCTTTAAATAAAACTAAATATGAGACTGTTCTATTAAATGCATTAAGGTATTAAGGCTGCTAGGGAGGCTGCTACCTCTTAATCACTTCCCATAATTTCAAACTTTATTTTTCACTGAACTGCTTGCCATTGTACCTTTGCATTTTTCCTCATCAAGGAATGCTCAAAACTTTCAAGACTAACTGCTTGCATCTGCATTCAGCTTGTCTCAATGTAAAAGTAGTCAATAACAAATCTTTGTAAATTTCTCTCAGAGCAGAATGTACAACTGCCTTCAGCTGCAGACTTTTTGACTCCCACTGAACATTTGCTAATGGAAAAAGCTATTTTTGCAGATGTAAGAAACTTAGTATGTTTCATGTGTTTCTTGATTTTGTCTTATTTTACAAGCCTACTTACAAAAAAGTACAGTTGTATACACTTACCATAAATGTAGATGTTTGAGTGTATTCACTGTTGCAGTCCTCACATATGGGTTATCCGGCTCCCCGGTAGCCCTCAGTTGGCCTGAATACCAGAGTCCTTGGTATATGACATTGGCTGCCGCCAGTTGTAAAACTGATGTCAGTACGTCAGGTATAAAGGGTGGCAGCCAATGCCATTTCCTCTGTTTTTCTTGCCTTAACTGTCAGGAGCCCCCAAAAGAAGGCTAACCCAGGAATGGTAGCACCCTGGACACATGTCATACAAAAACTAAAATCTATAGTCTGTGCCTTAGGAAAAAAGGGGGAATGGAGGGTGGGAAACCAGGACTGCAACAGTGAATACACTCGAACATCTACATTTATGGCAAGTGTACACAACTGTACTATGTTCTTCATGTTTCACTGTTGCAGTCCTCACATATGGGTTGATTCCCAAAGCCCAGAAAGAAGACAAAGGGGGAGGAAGGATCACAGATTAAGGGTTGGTAAGGAGGCACTGCAAAACTGCAGAGGCAAAACCAGCCCTGGATTTAGAAAACAAGGGTAGATTGTAATGCTTTGTGAAAGTATGGACAGAAGACCAAGTAGCTGCTTCTAGAATGTTCTTAGTAGGCACGCCTCTCAGAAAGGCTGCAGAGATAGAGGCTGCTCTAGTAGAATAGGTCCTAATACCCTGAGGTGGAACCTTCCCATGCTGCAGGTAACAAAAGTGAATACAATGAGCAATCCATTTGGAGATGGTTTGTTTTGAAATAGCTTTACCCTGAGCCCCAGGAGCAAAACTAACCAATAACTGTTCAGATTTTTGAAATGATTTGGTCCTGTCTTAAGTAAAATCTCAGCTGTCTATGCACATCAAGAGTGCAGAATCTTTTCCCCTTTATTTTGGGGATTGCTGAAAAATGTAAGCAGGTGAAAAGACTGGTAAAGGGTTAAACTGGAAACTACCTTAAGCATAAAGGTGGGACTGGTTCTCAGAGAAACCCGATCTGAGTGAAAAATAATGAAAGGTTCTACTGCCATTAAGGCTTGCAGCTCAGATACCCTTCTAGCTGAAGTAATAGCTAAATGGAAAGCAGCCTTCCAGGATAGAAACTTCAAATCTGCAGAGGAAACTGGTTCAAAGGGAGGCAGAGTAAGTTTTTCCAGGACAAAAATAAGATCCCAAGCAGGAGTAGGAGCTCTTCTGGGAGGGCTAAGATTACTAACTCCCCTCAGGAACTGTTTCATCAAGGGGTGAGAAAAAATGGGTTGCTCAAAAGAACAATGAGCCAAAATTGCTGAAGCGTGAATTTTGATTGAAGAAAAGGAAAGTCCACCATTAAGCAATCCTGCTAGGTAGTCAAAAATGAGTGAAAGAGAAGGATGAGAAGAGTACTCTCCTTTAGCTAGCATCCAAGAGCAAAATCTCTTCCATTTATCTGCACAGGATTTTCTTGTGCTAGGATCCTGTCCTCATGAAGAACTTCAACCACCTGTTGGGAAAGATTTAGAGTATTAGCCAGGCAGTCGAATGCAGTGTTTGAAGCTGAGGATGAAGGAACTTTCCCCCTCTCTGAACCAACAAATCTGGTACCATGGGAAGATGCCAAGGCTGAGCCTGGGAAAGGCTGCGAAGGAGGGAATACCAATGCTGCCTGGGCCAATCTGGTGCTATCAGAATAGCCTGTGGTTTTTCGTCCCTTATCTTTAGCAGTACCCTGGGAAGAAGAGGAAGAGGAGGGAATGCATAAACTGAGCGATGCATCCATGGGAAGGACAATGCATCCACCCTCCAAGCTTTGTTGTGAAACTCCCTTGTGCAGAAGGTTGGAAGGAGATGATTGGAGTGAGAGGAGAAAAGATCCACTTGTGGGGTGCCCCAATGATGACTGATGCAATGGAAAATGTCCCTGTTCAGTTGCCACTCGTGAGGATCCAGAACATGTCTGCACAAATAATCCGCCAAGGAGTTTAGCCTCCCTGGATGATACTGGGCTATTAGATGCAAGCCCAAGGATGCTGCTATGGACTATAGCCTCATGTTTTGTCTGTACAAGGGGTAAGAGTGAATCCCCCCTTGCTTGTTGATGTACCACATGACTGTGGTATTGTCTGTCCTGATCAGCAGAGTCCCAGGGTAGAGTAAGTCCTTGAAAGCCAGCAAGGCCTGCTGCACTGCCATCAATTCTTTTAAGTTTATGTGCAGATAAATCTGTTGGGTGCTCCAAGTCCCCTGTATGCCCCCGCCCTCCACATGAGCCCCCCATGCAACATCTGAGGGGTCTGTGGTGAGAGTCTGGCTGGCAGGCGGTGGGCGGAATGGCAGACCCTTGTTCTGAGAACAGGCTGTCGCCCACCAGAGGAACTCCATTTGTAGACAGGGAATCAGGGGAAGAATCAAGTCCAAGTCCTGTGTGTGTTGACACCAAATATTCTTGAGGTACCACTGAAGTTTTCTCATATGCAGCCTTGCATATGGGATCATCAAAATACATAAAGCCATGAACCCCAGTGCTTGCAAGAATTGCCTTGCAGAGAGCTGGGTCATGCTTGCCAAGTTCATGAAGTAAGCAGAAAGATCTTATTGCTTCTGTTGAGGGAGGAATACCATCTGGGTGGCTGTATTCAGACTCACTCCCAGGAAAACAATCTCCCTTGAAGGAACAAACTTTGACTTCTTTTCTTTGAGAGTGTAACCCAAAGAGGTGAGAATGTTCTTCATGAAATCCAAATCCTTTTGTAGCTGTTCTGGGGAATTTGCTTGAATGAGACAGTCATCCAGGTAAGGATAAATTTGAATGTTTCTCTGCCTGCAAAAAACAATGGCTGCAGCCAGGCACTTTGTAAAAACTCTGGGAGCAGTAGATAAGCCAAAGGGCAATGCAGAGAATTGAAAGTGTTGCTCCTCAGCCCTGATGCCCTGAAGCCTGCAACTCTCCCTTACTGGGATGTGCAGATAAGCCTCCTTGAGATCCAAAGTTACCAGCCATGAATCCTTGCCCAGCATTGGTAGTAATTGTTGAAGGGTGAGCATCTTGAATTTGGAATCACCAGAAAAGTGTTTAGAATGGACAGATCCAGAATAGGGCGCCAGGTGCCCCATTTCTTGGGTACCAGAAAAAGCCTTGAATAAAAGCCTAGGCCTGCCTGATTTGCAGGAACTGGTTCTATAGCCCCCATAGTCAGTAGTGAAGAAATTTGAGCTCCTACCTCTGCCCTGTGAGTTCTGGGTATGTGTGGGTGCCCTTGTGAAAGAGGGAAGGTGTGAAAGTAAAACTTGTAACCTTGGTTTACTATATTGAGCACCCATTTGTCGTCTGTGATGGTAGACCATACCTCTGCGAACCTGGCTAACCTTCCCCTGAAAGGAAACCCAGGGTCCGCAGAGGTAGGCACTAGAAGGCCAGAGTCACTGAGAATGTTTGCTTTGGGAAGCTGGCTTAGAACTCCCCAATTTAGCAGAAGAAGAATGCCCTTTGAGGGGCAGAAGCCTGCCCTCTGGCAGACATGAAACCCCTAGGCCTAGAGCAACCCTGCTTGCCAGGATCAGGGAAAGACCAATTTTTGGAAGGATGATGTCTACTGAACCGAGGAGGCTGAACCTGAAGAAAATCTTTTACAGCTTGCATAGATTTTGCCTTATCCTCCAATGTCTTCAGTACATCCTCAGCCTTATTACCAAAAAGATTGTCCTTGTGCAAAGGAACATCCAGCAATTTAGATTTAACTGGTTCAGAAAGAGGCTGCTCCCTAAAACAAGCATGCATTCTAATTACAGAACCAGTGGCTGCTGCTCTGCAGGAAGCTTCCAAAGTGTCAAAACCACAATGAAGTGAATGCTTATTAATTAAAGTGGCAGAATTCAGTAAGTCTTGTAAATCTTTGTTCTCCGTCATGGAAGGAATATCTCCAAGTTTAGCCTTAATACCCTCCAAAGTATGCTGCTAATACTTAAGCATGTGAAAAAGACAATTCACGGATCTAATGGCAAGAGTTGCAGAGGTATAGACTTTTTTACCCCACCTGTCCAAGGCCCTAGATTCCTTATCAGAAGGCACACGGTTTTTAGAAATAGTAGCCTTAACACCCTTGGGGCCTTGAGAAATGATTTCTGGATCAGCAGTAGGGTTTTTGAAAAGGAATTGATGAGAATCAGGAACCCTGTAATACCTATTTGGTTTTCTGGAGGCAGGAGGAACAGAATTAGGAGTTAAAGAATTTTCCATGAAAACATCATCCACAACTTCCAAAACTGGAGGTATAGCCAGAGGCTTATGCTGCAGGGTAGTCGGAAAGCGAAATGAAGGTATATGGCTGACGGGCACTAGCATCTGCTTTGGGCTCCATGGCAAGAAAGACTGAGGAAATGGAGTCAGCTGCCACTCTTTATACCTGACGTACTGACATCAATTTTACAACCAGTGGCAGCCGTTATATACTAAGAACTCTGGTATTCGGGTCGGCTGAGGGCTACCAGGGAGCTGGATAACCCATATGTGAGGACTGCAACAGTGAAACACGAAGAACATCCCTTCTGTACACCTTAAGCAAAGTTCATTAATGTAGACATTCACCACTGTAAAAAATAAGAGCAGACACCATAATTCTATATATGACACAATCAGTCAGCTTTTACACCCCACTCCCAAAAGCCCAAGATCACAAAATATTAACATTAGGCTTGCTGTTAACCAGCCTTTCTTCTGTTGTTACACTATAAAGCATATATTTCTTACAACTAAAAAAGTGCTTGTTTACTTTAATATCTTTAACTGAAAAGACACCACCATATTTAAAATCTCCAAGTACACACTACACAAAACTGCTTTACTACATATAACATGCAGCTTATATCATGAAATGTTTTATACAAATACTAATAAGAGCAAAAATGGCTATACTTAGTTATTTTTTTTCCTTTTAGAGTCCTTGTAATCATTAATGACAAACTGAGGTATATCATTTACATTTCACCCACAAGTTTAACAAAGTCAAGAAAATACCAATCTTTTTCAGCCACTTTTCTTGCAAAGCCATATTTCACAAACGTGCTTGATGCTTTATAGTCTCCCATTTATTCACCAATTTCAGTGCTGCTGGAATTCTTCCTGTTCATCACCATCTCCTAACACCACACATAGTTCAAATACAAGGAGATAATACTCCCTGTCTCTAGTTGCAGTTAGTTGCCTGAAGTTTGAAAAAGTGTAGCCATCTGGATACATTGAAAGTTGTTAGACTGCTTTTGAAATCCTGTGTTAACTTAGCCTGGGGGTTTCTGTTTGCATTATAATCTGTGCTGGTCACATTTTTTAATCATTTTGCTCATTTTCCGAGTGGTTGGCTGCTGAGATTCACCTGCATAAATCAACTGACAAAAGCTGATTTAAGTATACTTTTCTCTGCACTTATTTAAGATTAGAAATTTGTATGTAATTGTTATATATAATATAATACAGGGAGATAATACTCCCAGTCTCTAGCTGCAGTTAGTCTCCCAACCCCCGTCCCTGTTCTTGTTGTGGTATTAATCTTGGTGGCTTTGGAATTGCCCGCCTTTGCTGTACATCTGTTTTTGGACACTCCTACTGGACCCATCTCATTTGCTCACTCAACTGAGTACAGTGAGATCATATTATGATTTCAGACACTCCTACCAGTCCCATCTCCTCTGCTGTGGACATCCCCTATAGCATTTTAATCTGCTCTGTTCCCTCCCTCTCCACAAAACAAAAAAAATACTAAATATTTTTGAGCTTCTCTTACATAACTGTCTTCTACCTAAATTTTCTGTTCTATGTGCTTTTAAGTGTTCAAGTGCTCTTATTTGATTTTTCAAAAACTTGTTTTTGTCATTTTTAACTCATCTACATTTATTTAAACTGTATTTGCCTTAATTTTGCTACACACTCAAGTGTGCTAGCTTGTACTGCATTTAAAGTGTTTTTGCTTCTGTCATTAGCTCATTCTTTCTAACAGAGAGAGAACTTTTTGAGAAAGCCAACCCACTTAACTAATATATATATATATATATATATATATATATATATATATATATATATATAAATTCCAAGCTTGTTTTCTGCCTTTCCTGTAAGTAGTCTAATCCAGATACAGATTTGCTGTATCCAGGACTGTTTGTAAGCTTCTGTGCCCCAAGCCTTTCTGTGTTGGAGGGAAGCCTTTTAGCTTATCAGTGGGAGTGGTAAGCACTAGGTAGTCTATCTATCACAAGAGTGGTGTTTGGCCCAGAAATTGTAGTTTATTGGCCATTTGGGCAGTTTTTCCATCTCTTTCAACTTTCTGGTTTAAAAGCCTGCATTTGCGCTTGCTTCCCACCTTCCCTGTAACTAGTTTAGTCCAGATACAGATTTGCTGCATCCAGGACTGTAAGCTTCTGTGCCCCCAAGCCTTTCTGTATTGGAGGGAAGCCTTCTAGCTTATCAATGGGAGAGGTAAGCACTAGGTAGCCTATCTACAACAAGATACAGATTCTTAGTTTTAGCACTTGAATTTGCTTATCCGTGCTCAGCACTTGTTCAGAACTTGTTGTAAGCACTAAATAAACTACAAATTACTACAGCACTCACCCTTCCTCATTACCTAGAGGAAAACACTTTTGGTACTTACTTTTCTCACTTGCTTAGAGAAAAACAGCTCTTGTACTCACTTTCCTCACTTGTCTAGAGGAAAACATTTTTTTTATTCAGGCATATCCAAGGGTCAGCTCCCAGTGTTCTCTCCTGTCTATCTGATGAATCTGGGCATCGTGGGGCAGTGTAGCAATTGCCTCATGTGCACAGACAACCCTCTCCTCCTACCACCCAACACTACAACCTGTGAGAGATGCACTTATCTAGCCTAACTGGAGGTAAAGCTCTCTCCAACCAAGACTGAACTTGATAGTCAAGAGGAGAAGGTAAACACTTGTACCACACCGCACTCATCACATAGTCCCACTAAACCTACACACCAAAATCCACACATAGAAACACAAAAACATTTGCGGAGGCTCTCAATAATAACCTGCTCAAGCAACAGAGACCTCCAAAGCAGAAACGCAAGCAACCTCCCACCAGCAACACAACCCAAATGACACAACCCACAGACTCAGTGTGCCACTCAACCACAGCCCATAAGGCAAAACAACGTACCCAACACACTAGTCATAGGTGACTCTATAGTCAGGCACACTGATGTCCCACTCACCAGGCTAAACAAGGAGAAGGTCACTTTCAGCTGCCTGTTGGGTGCCAGGAACCGCCACATAACCCACGCACTCAGGTCACTCCACAACAAGTACAAATACGACTCTGTGACTGTCCATGTTGGTGTGAACGACCTGAGACGTACCTCCCTGGACTACATGAAAAGAGACATGGAAGAACTCTCCAATTTTGTAGCCCAGGCAGGCATGACCCTAGCCCTGAGTAGCATCCTGCCATCGCCCAGAATGATACTGCAGTACAAGGACAAAATGATTGACTTCAACAATTGGCTAAGCTTCTGTTGCGATTTTAAGGGGATCCAGTATCTGTCTGCCTGGGACGACATGGTCGACAGACCACACTGCTTTGCCAGAGATGGTCTGCACCTATTACCCCTGGGATTCCGGACATTGGCAAAGGCTCTTGCCGCCCCTATAGTGCCTTTTTTAGGCAAGGTTCAAATGACAAATTCACCACCATAACAGGAACAGGCAAGCAAAAACTGAGGGTAATGCTACTCAATGCTACAAGTCTAAATCTCAAAATGCACTCACTCGAGGCTCTCCTTAAAATGGAGAACATCGATGTCTGTGCAGTGACTGAGACCTAGTCAAGCCTCCAGAGAGCACCCCTGCACCACCAGGCTATAATTCATACCACACTTTTCGGCCATCTAACCTGGACTGGAACACCAAAGGCGGAGGTGTGCCCATATTCATTAAGGATATCCACACCTCCAGGCTAGTTGCTCAGCATAATGCAGCCGAGGTCATCTAAGTGCAACTAACTCTGGGCAAAACTGCAATCCAAATTGCAGCTTGCTACAGATCCCCCACCATGCCCCACGATTCCCACTCCTCTTTTCTTGATATACTGGAAAATATTAGGGTTCAAGCAAACACCCTAATATTGGGTGATTTCAACTACCCCACCATTAACTGGGAAAACTACTCATGTACCAACTCCTTCGCTCAGCGGTTTTTGGAATTCATAAATTCCAATGCCCTGGATCAACTTATCCACACCCCCACCAGGGGCAACAATATCCTAGACCTAGTCATTACCAGTATGAGTGACTGGTGTTCCACACCTGAAATCAACTCCTCGTTGGTCAGATCCGACCATAAGCTTATCACCCTAGATATCGACATCCCGCCCCCAGCCCCCATTAAGGAAACTACGGTAAAAAAACTTCTCCAAAGCCAACTTCATGCTTCTTAAGACAGAAGTGGTGAACTTCATGACACCCATGCAGATGGACAATACAGTTACGACTGCTGAATCCTACACAAATGCACTCTATAAGCACTTTCACAAATGTATGGATTGTGCTATCCCAAACAGAACCAAGATGCTATCCTCCAAACAAAGGAAGCCAATCTGGTGGTCCCCTGCCATAAACAAACTCTACAACAGAAGGAAGACATTGTTGAAAAAGAAGAGTAAAATCCCATGAGTGGAGGAGCTCCCTGGTCAGCCTCAGCAAGAAGCTGAGATCCCTTATAAGATCCTCCAAAGCTAGCTATGAAAACAAAACTGCCACTGATTCTAAGGACAACCAGAAAGCATTCTATATCTATGTCAAGAATCTCAATGGCAACACTCAGATCTGCTTTGAGTTACAGCACAATGGCACAAAAATTACAGAACCAACTGACATTGCCAACATCCTGGCAGATAGGTTCATTGCTAACTTTACCCCCCCTCTCACCCCCTAAAGGGCCCATATCTATATAGGAAGAATGCAGAGTCCCTGCAATCACAACTTCACAGGTAAAAGCAGCACTCTCTAAAGCCAAAAACACAGCATCCATGGGACCGGACAACCTCCCAGGCTGTGTTTTACATGAACTTCAGAACAAACTGGCTCCCCACCTAAGCACATTGTTCAATCATAGCCTCACGTCAGGCTTTGTGCCCACTGAATGGCGCACAGCAAGTTATCCCACTCCACAAAGGGGGAGCCACCACTGATCCTGGGAACTATCGCCCTATTAGCCTGATGAGCCTCATCTGCAAGGCCATGGAATGTATCATCACAGAATTCATAAACAAAGACATTGGTAACCTCCAAACTCTGGACCCCACCCAGTTCGGGTTTGTGAAAAGCAGATCTTGCCTCCTGAACCTGGTCAACTTCTTTGAGGCAGTCACCAAAGCCGTAGATGAGGGTAAGGTGGTTCACACAGCCTATCTTGACTTCGCCAAGGCTTTCGACATGATCCCCCATTCTGGAATTATAGCTAAACTCACTAAACTAGTTATAAATCCCTATGTCACAAGATGGGTTGCTAAGTGGCTCACTGACAGAACCCACACTGTAAAAGTTGCAGACTCCAAATCTGACTTCAAAGCAGTGACAAGTGGAGTACCACAGTGTTTAGTCCTGGGACCTCTCCTGTTTGGTATTTACTTCTCTGAAGTACAGGCTAGCACAGAAGGCCTCTGGCTAATGAAGTTCGCAGATGACTGCAAACTAGGAGCTATAGTCATGTCCCCAAACGATGTGGACAGGGTTCATATTAGAAGAACGAAAACCCTAAACCGCGAAAGCTCACATGAGCGTAAATGCCGGTGACTGAAGTTGCTATTGTGGGGAGCTGCACCCCCACACCCCCCGCTAACTATATATTCTAACTCCGAGGTCACACTACAGTGAGGAAAGGGCAAATATCCCACTCCTCACTGTAATACGACCCCGCAATCCCACTTTCGATTACCGGCATTTTCGCTCATGTGAGCATTCGCAGTTTAGGATTTTTGTTCTTCTAATATGAACCCCATGTGGACATCCTACAGAAGTGCCTCACTGAGACAGATGCCTGGTGTCAGAGCTATGGCCTCAAGCTCAATGCCAAAAAGTGCATTGTTATCCCCTTTGGTAAAATCTCTGTACCCATGAACTACCACATAGGCGGCAGTCTTCTTAACACTGAATGTGTGATAAGAGACCTTGGGACCCAGGTGGACAGTAGTCTCTCCTTTGATAATCACATTGCCACAGTAGTCAGGAAATTCTTCTACATAGCACACCTCATCACAAAAGGGTTCTCATCCAGGAAAAAATAGGTCATTGTTCCCCTCTACTCGACACTCATTAGACCCATTATAGAGTACAACACCCCTTTTGGAATGTACCTCACAAGACATCTGCAGCAGCTGGAAAGGCCATAGAAGTACCTCACAAACAAAATTACTGGCCTCAAACAGATCCCGTACACTGATCATCACAAAAAACTCCAGCTTTACTCTGTAGCATATTGCGTACTCCGAGGTGATCTCTGCCTAACATATAAAGCTATGTCAAACCCAGAGCTGTTGGACATGCTATACCTAATAAAATCCCACTCCCTCCAAGCTACACGGTTTAGGGACCTAAACATTGTCACCACAATAAACAGGACTTGCTGGAGGGATAGATTCCTGTCCCAGAGACTTCCCATACTCTGGAATAAGCTACCCATCTATGTCAAGCAAAGCTCCTCATTAACACTCTTCAAGAAAAATCTTGATGAGTGAATGGGAAATAGGAAATACACCCCGTGGATCACTTCTGTGGCTCTGCTCGACAGGGGCACAGGAAAATAACTTTCTTGGGTTGGCGTAAGCCAGGGAACTTTGTTGGCTAGGCTTACTAAGGCCCTTGGGCCGATAGCTTAAGTCCAAGATATTCCTGATTCTTTTAGTCAACACCTGTGTTTTTTTTTTCTCTCTCTCTCAAGCATTGTCCTTTGGAACACTGGAAAATATTTCACTTGCAAAATCTTTCTATGACATTTATCGTCAGGAGAATGAGAAGCAGAGCCACCTTATGCTTCCTGTCTCACCTTTTGTTGGATAGACTTTTGTATTTCCTCCTTAGCCTGTTCTGCATCCAGAAATGCAATTGATCCTCCAGGAAAAATATTCTGAAGGCAGCAATACAGAAGCCTGAATGTCACACCTGCATCTTCATATTCCCTGATTGCTGGGATACACTTGTTTCCCTTCTGCCTAGTGTATAGTGAACAATCACTTCCCACAAACACTCTGCTTTCTCCAATTTTTATACTTTTCCCTTCTGCTACAGTTTTGTCAGGCTCATCTCTTTCTTCAGATTGAATCTTTACTAATACAGGCCATGGCTGCTTTCCCATGGCTAGGTTTGGAGCATGCACTTGCTGTATCCTTTCAATGAACAAATCTTGGTAGGGAATACCAGTTCAGTTACTTACTTATTTGTGCTTTTATAAAATTAATATGGTCTGTTCCTCCCACTTTCTCAGCTACAGCAGAAAAATTCAGGTTTTCTCTACATTGTCTGTCTTCTAACTCCAACATTTTTTCAAATAACACTCTTGAGAACTCTCATACTCTGCCAAACCATTCTTATTTTCAACCTCTGAACTTTGCAGTTTTAAAAATTCATCTGAATAGGTGGTTAAAACTTCTTCAATTTTTTCCAGCCTTTTGTTATTTAAACTGTTATATTCCTTTACTGTTTCATTTATTTTTATCAACTTTGAGTACATTTGATGTCATTTTTTTTTTAAATTACTGGAAGCCAATTCTTGTGCCAAAACTGAAGCTTGATATGTTTTTTGCTGAAAAGCTGCAGGATTCTTCACAGTCAGTGTTTTCTCTTCACCTTTTCTGGTTGATTTTCTTTCAGGTTTTCTAAGTTTCTGCATTGGTGGCATCCGGGCAGTGTACTTTCTAGTCAGTAATTGAATTTTCTCAAACTGTCAATATCACTGTCTCTTATTTCTCACTTTTTTCACACTGGGGGAGCAGAAATTAATATGTTGATCACTGTATGGCCATCCTTGAAGTCCATAATAAAGTAAGGCAATAGGTTCATAGGTTCATAGGTTCATACTAGGCTATCTGCCCAAGGGCATTTATAAGCCTAGCCCATAGTTATGTGGCTTTCGCCACCCCTTTAGTTTGAATAAAACTGTGCCTATTATTTTGCTGTGCCTCTGTCAAGCAGTGACACTGAAGTAATCCCTGGGGTATATCTGCGATCTCCCATCCATTGATCAAGATTCCTCTTGAACAAGGCCAGCAAGGTGCTCTGCCTCACATGTACCGGGATTTTGTTCCACAGCATAGGGAGTCTCTGGGTGATGAATCTGTCCCTCCAGCACGTTCTATTAATAACCGTGTCAAGGTTTAAGTCTCCCGCCCTTGTGGTTCTGAGGGATCTAGATTTTTTGAGGTGAAGCATATTCATCAAATCTGGGTTTGACATGGCCTTATATGTCAGGCACAGGTCACCTCTGAGCAAGCGGTATGAGACTGAATAGAGATGGAGTTCTTTCAGTCGGGCAGCATAAGACATATTTTGAGACCCTTTATCCTTTTGGTGAGGAACTTTTGGGGCCTTTCCAGCTGCTGCAGGTGTCGGGTCAGATAAATGGGGCATTGTACTCAATCATAGGTCTAATGAGTGATGAGTACAGGGGACGATGACCTCCCTTGATCTAGATGTGAATCCCTTCATGATCAGGTGGGCAATGTAGAAGGTTTTCCTAACTACTTTAGCAACATGAGTGTCAAAGCGAAGGCTACTGTCAACCTGGGTCCCCAGATCCCTGATGACTTCTTCTGTGCTCAGTGGATTGCCACCTATATGGTAGCTAGGGGTAACCTTGTTTTTCCCGAAGGGTATGACTATGCATTTCTTGGCGTTTAACTTTAGGCCATGGCTCTGGCACCAGTTATCCGTTTCTGTGAGGCCCTTCTGAAGGATATCTGTGTCAGATGTGTTTTCGACTATGGCGCCCAGTTTGCAGTCATCTGCAAACTTTGTCAGCCATAACCCTCCTGTGTTTGCTTGTACTTCAGAAAAGTAGATGCCGAACAAGAGTGGACCCAGGACTGAGCCCTGTGGGACACCACTTGTGACAGGCTTTGAGTCTGACATAGCTCCAGCAACTCTGACCCTGTGGGTTCTGTCACTTAGCCAGTTTGCAACCCATCTTGTGATGTATGGGTTTACATTCAAGCTGATGAGTTTTTCGATGATACCTGAGTGGGGTATTGTGTCAAGGCCTTTGCCAGGTCGAGGTAGGCTGTATGGACTGCCTTTCCCTCATCAATGGCCTTGGTGACTGTTTCGAAAAAGTCAACCAAGTTTAAAAGGCATGATCTGCCTTTGACAAAGCCAAACTGGGTTGGATCCAAAGTCTGCAAGTTCCCTATGTCTTTATTTATGAGTTCCATTATGATCCTCTCCATGGCTTTGCAGATAAGGCTTGTCAAGCTAATGGGACGGTAATTTCCAGGGTCGGTGGAGGCACCGCCCTTGTGAAGTGGGATCACAGTCGCCGTGCGCCACTCCTTGGGTACGTATCCTGAGGTGAGGCTAAGATTAAACAGCTGTCCTAACTGCCGGTTTAATTCCTCATTGAGTTCGTGGAGCACACAGCCGGGGACACCATCCGGTCCCATGGATGCTGTGTTTTTTGCCTTGGAGAGAACAGTTCTCACCTGGGCGTTGGAGATGTTTGGGGGGCTACAGTCCTCTGGTATAGATATCTCTCCTTTTGGGGGGGGGGAGAAGTTTGCACTGAACCTGTCAGCCAGTATGTTGGCAATGTGTGTAGGTTCAGTAATCTTCACATCATTTTGAACTAATTCTGAGCATATCTGGGAGTTTCCTCCTAGGTTTCTAACAAAGCTAGAGAAGGCCTTATGATTGTCTTTTGAGTCCTTGGCGATTTTTCTCTCAAAATTTGCCTTGGATGATTTTATGAGAGCTCTTAGTTTTTTACTTATAATGATCAAAGGTGTCTTACCTTTCAAGGATTTTGCTCTATTTTGTAGTAGCTTCCTCCTTTTGTTGTAGAGCTTGTTTATGGCTGGGGTCCACCAGACTGGACGCTTTCCTTTGGTACAAAGAGTCTTAGTTTTGTTTGGGATTGCCTGATCCATGCAGTCCTGTAGGTGCTGGTAGAAGGCATTTGTAAGTGATTCAGCGGTTTGAGTAATGTTTACCACTGGCTCAGGGGCCTTAAAGGAGACCACACTAGTTTTTAGAAGTGTGAAGTTGGTTTTTGAGAAGTTTTTCACTGTGGTCTTTTTTGTTTCAGGTGGGGGCGGGATGAGGACTTCCAGCGAGATTAGTTTATGATCTGATCTCACCAGTGAGGGGTATACTTCCGGTGTTGAACATTGTGATCCCATGTTCGTGATGATGAGATCAAGTATGTTTTCTCCTCTTGTGGGGATGGTGACTAGTTGTTCCATGGCATTTGAGTTTATGAACTCCAGGAACCTTTGGGCTAGAGTGTTTGGGCTTGAGTAGTGTTCCCAGTCTATATTAGGGTAGTTGAAGTCACCTAGTATAATGGTGTTTGGAGATACATTTATCCCCTCCAGTGTTTTCAGGAAGGCCATGTGAGGTTCCTGAGTTTGAGAGGGTGGCCTGTAACATGCTATAAATTGCAGAGCAGTCTTGCCTATGGTTAATTGCGCCTGGATGGTCTCCGATGCATCGTGCGTTGCCACCAACCTTGAGGTGTGGGTGTCCTTTATGAATATGGACACCCCCCCCTTTCTTGGTGTTGTCCGGATTTTGGGGCCGGAACGCATGATATGAGGTGAAACCTGATAGTGCTGGGGTGCTCTCAGGAGCCTTGAACCAGGTTTCTGTCGCAGCACAGACATCGATGTTCTCCATACTGAGAAGGGCCTCGAGTGTGTGCATCTTGAGATTGAGACTTCTGGCATTGAGCAGCATTACCCTTAGTTTTTTTCCTTTTTTGTGTTCTAGGGTGGTAGGTTTAGAATTTGAGCCTTGCCTAAAAAAGGCACTATGGGGGTGGCAAGAGCCTTTGCCAATATCCGGAAGCCCAGGGGTGACAGGTGCAAGCCGTCCCTTGCGAAGCAGCGTGGCTTGTCCAGCATGTAATCCCAGGCAGACAGACATTGGATTCCCTTTGAATGACACCAGAAATTAAGCCAATTATTAAAGCTGATCATCTTATCACTGTATTGTGGCATCATTCTAGGTGAAGGTAGGATACTGCTCAAGGTCAGGGTCATACCTGCCTGGGCTACATAATCAGAGAGCTCCTCAATGTCTCTTTTCATGTAGTCCAAGGAGGTACATCTCAGGTCGTTGACACCAGCGTGGACAATGACTAAGTCATACTTGTACCTGCTGTTGAGAGACCTGAGTGCTTGCGTTATGTGGCGGATTCTAGCACCCGACAGGCAGCTTACTGTGACCTTCTCCTTACTCAGTCTGGTGAGCGAGACGTCAGTGTGTCTGACTATGGAGTCACCAATGATGAGTGTGTCTGGCATTGTGTTTGGCCTTAAGGGCTGTGACTGTTTGACACTCTGACTGTGTGGTCTATGTGTTGCATGTGTTGGGTCCTGAGGTGGTAGTTGTTTGGGTGTCTGCTTTGGTGGCTTCTGCTGTTTTGGTAGATTTTTGATCAGAGCCTCCGAGTATGTCTTTGTGTGATTATGTGTATGATTTGAAGTTGTGATGGTACTATGTGTGACTGGGTATGTAGTGTGTGTGGTTACCTTCTCCTCCTGTCTGGTCTTGCCAGTCCTATGTTGAGAGAGCTCAGCCTCCAGTTTGGCCATATAGTTGCATCTCTCGCATGTATTTGTGTTTTGTGGGAGAAGGAGAGGATTGTCTGTGTACATGAGGCAATTGTAACATTGCCTCTATATTCCCAGGTTCACCAGTTGAGCAGGAGAGGACACTAGCAACTGATCCCTCGACATACTAGAAGTAATAGATAAAAAAACTTACAAAGGACTCCGGGGGATGTGGGTTCTAGGCTGGTGGGGTACTATCTATAATAAAAGTGCTTTATCAAGGTGCAAGTACTGTAGGAGCAAGTGCTAGGCTTTACAGATAGAGAATAGTCTACTTGGGAATCAAGTAGAGATGAACTTTTTAGTTATAGGATACGCTGGTTAGATCAGCAGTACAGTTCGAGGAAGGTAATTTTAAGTGAAAATTTGAAGAGTGGAATTTAAGTGGCCCGAATAGTTTAACCTTGTTTGCTCGCCGCTGCTCTTGTGTGCAACAGTGGCAACTCCGCGCTAACGCGTGCTTTATAGCAGGGGGCTGGAAAAAACAGGAAATGACCCAAAATGGCCAACGAATTACTAGTTGCTGTCTCTAACCACTCCTCTGAGGACAAACAAGCAGCTCAGTACTCCCCACTCCCACTGGTGAGTAAAGAAACTACCTCTGGCCACACAAGAAAATGGAGGAACACAGGAACCAAATACAAAGCCCAGGGAACAGCAAAATCTGATCACTGGAACAACTAGCTAGGAAAGTTTAGGAAAGGAGAAGTATTTTTTGTTTTTTTTAGTTTTTTTGCAAACAGACAGAAAAATACAGTAAATGCTTTGTTTTTCGACTAAATTGCTATCAAAGGCTGGTACACTTGAGTGTATTAGCCTGTTTGTTACTTTTAAGCAAAACTTTAGCCAACAAGTGCAATCAACAATTTAAGCACAGAAAACAGGAAAATAAGGTAATAAAACAGTAATATAGGCACAAACAGTAGTCGAAAAGCTCAAAAGGTCGAAAAATGCAAAATAAAATGTTTAAAAATACTTATAATCAAGAAAGTCGCTTTTTCTGCTCTCTGCTGGCTTAGGAACTCTGCAGGGGACCACGAGGAGCTATGTCAAGTTCTCTAATGCCAGAAAAGCCCGCCAAAGCGTGCTTTATAGCAGGGGGCTGGAAAAAACAGGAAATGACCCAAAATGGCCAACTAATTACTAGTTGCTGTCTCTAACCACTCCTCTGAGGACAAACAAGCAGCTCAGTACTCCCACTCCCACTGGTGAGTAAAGAAACTACCTCTGGCCACACAAGAAAATGGAGGAACACAGGAACCAAATACAAAGCCCAGGGAACAGCAAAATCTGATCACTGGAACAAGTAGCTAGGAAAGTTTAGGAAAGGAGAAGTATTTTTTTGGTTTTTTTTAGTTTTTTTGCAAACAGACAGAAAAAATACAGTAAATGCTTTGTTTTTCGACTAAATTGCTATCAAAGGCTGGTACACTTGAGTGTATTAGCCTGTTTGTTACTTTTAAGCAAAATTTTAGCCAACAAGTGCAATCAACAATTTAAGCACAGAAAAACAGGAAAATCAGGTAATAAAACAGTAATATAGGCACAAACAGTAGTCGAAAAGCTCAAAAGATCGAAAAATGCAAAATAAAATGTTTAAAAAATACTTTGACATTATACATTATTATGGTAACATAATGTCTGTCTCACTAACATCTAGTTATTGTCTCTTCAGTGCTCCATACATTTCTGTTATGAAAACAGCACATATGCCCTGAAGCATAACCACAGAATAGTTCATATTTGTTTTTCATGGTATCAGAATGCTGCATCTTCACTTCACTACTAGTTACTCCAACCCAAAGTAACAAAGCTTGTAGTACAAACCTATTTGCTTACTACAATATGAATTTCTTTTAAATATGAAAATGTTATGCAGTTTCACTGGTGCAGTACTTTTTATTAGAAGAATCTTTTGCTGAGTCTGGTCCCTACTTTAGAAGTTAAGCAAACCTACAGTTAGTATTTTAAAGTAAGGGGGTGAGATGGGAGGCAGGAGACACAGCCTACCTTTTCAAAATATACCAGGGATTTTTGTTTTGTCAAGGGCGAACTTGACAAAAGGGTCTTTTGATGAGTTGCCTTTTAACAAAATGGATATAACATCTTGTTTTCTAGTCAAGAATGAAACTGCTGTTCTTGCAGCACTCAAGACACCCTCCATACCATTCTCCCACAGTGTTGGACAGAACATGGGTCACAACTATGCTGGCATTACTGCTCCTGTTCTGTACCCTTAGAACACCGCCTTTACAGTAACAGTATGGCACATGTTTTTAAGAACCTAAAATTATTAAGCTTTTTCTGCAACCATACATTTCCCTATTCCAAAGCTATATACCATATCAACAGCATGAAGACATAACTTGTGGAATGCAATATCACTAGGGATAACAGGCTAGGCTTTACTTAGCCTTTCCAAAAGAGTACTAAGGCACTAACAGTGCAGGTACTAAAAGAAGACTGGTAAGAAACAATGTCTGCTGACATTTCTAAGATAGAATATAAAAAGAAGTTATGTCCTTACCATAACGTTCCATGTGAGTTGTTCATCTCGCCTTTTTGTCCTTACACGTGGGTTCAGAGCCAATCCCTCGGCTCCAAGTCAGACGCTTTTCAAGCTCAAACTCTCAGAGAAGCTCGAGACCCAGTATATATCCCATGATGCTCTACTGTAAACCCCAGATCTAGTTCGTTGCACCCGAACACAGCCGAAAAAAATAAGCACTGCAGTACCTACCTATCTAGGTACCTATTGATTTGCAGAAAGGAAAAACAGTCTGTCTTACGAAGACAGGCTGACAAGACCAACCAATCCACCAAGGCAACCATCTTTCTCACCAGGAGCGGGAAGGTGGGAGGGAATGTAAGAACAAAAAGGCAAGATGAACAACTCACATGGAACGTTATGGTAAGAACATAACTTCTTTATGTGAAGTTGTTCTATCTCGCCGTTTTGTTCTTACACGTGGGTAGCGTCCCAAGCACCCTAATTCTGGGCGGCTCAAGGGAGAACATTCCTGAGCACAGTGGAACCAAAGGAAGCCCTGCCCCTGGAGGCCTTGTCCACTCTGTAATGAGTGATAAACGTGTGAGGTTTGGACAAGTAGCAGCTGCACAGATGATATCTAAGGGTAAACGAGCTGCATGAGCTAATGACGTAGAAACAGCCCGGGTAGAATGGGCTTTGACATTAGTCGGTAATGGCTGGTTAGTAGAGGAATAAATGAATTTAATGCAATCAGAAAGCCACTTAGATAATGTGATTTTTGATACCGCAGAACCTTTCTTGTTCTTTGCGTAAGAGACAAAGAGTTGATCAGATTGCCTGAAGTCTTTCGTTCTGTCCAAGTAGAATATCAATTGTCTGTGAACATCAAGCTTGTGTAACATATATTCCAGTCTGTTGGTATGGTGTCTAATAAAGGTTGGGAGCTCAATGGACTGATTTAAGTTAGTTTCTGAACAGACCTAAGGAAGAAAGGTAGGATTTGTCCTGAGGGACACCCTATCATGGTGGAAGATCAAATATGGGGGCTTGGAAGATAAAGCTTGGAGTTCCAAGACCCTACGCGCAGATGTAATGGCTACCAGAAAAATTGTTTTCCAAGACAGAAACTTCAAATCACAAGATGATGCGGGTTCGAAGGGGGTAAGCATCAATTGGGATAAAACAAGATTCAAATTCCAGGGAGAGACAGGGTGTCTGATAGGTGGTCTGAGATGGTGGGTCCCTTTCAAAAAGGCCTTACATAGTCTGTGGGACATGATGTTAGACCCGTTAAACCCTACATGAAAGTTGGAAATGGCAGCCGATTGAACCCTTATGGTGGCAGCTGCTGCACCATCATAGAACAAGGAAGACAAGAACTCTAATATGGTATGAATAGGCGCAACATATGGGTCAACGTTGTGGTGAGAAGCCCAGTGAACAAATCGTTTCCATTTGCTATTGTATAGCTTCCTGGTTGACAGTTTATGAGTGGAAACTATAATATGTTGGACCGCGGGAGACAAATCTTGAGACCTGGCTAATATGGGAATTGGAGCAGCCAAGCTGTCAGTTTTAGGGAGATGAGAGAGGGATGAAGAACTCCCGATGAATGAGTCAGAAGGTCTGGCACTGGGTCCAGAACCCATGATTCTTCCACTCGATACTTCTGAAGGAAGGGGAACCAAATCTGACGAGGCCAAGATGGGGCTATCAGAATATCAGTCCTTTCCAGACTTTTGGCTTTCTGTATGAATTTGGGAATTGGGGGAATTGGCAGGAAGGCAAACAGGAGGCCCGGGGGCCAATCGTGTACAAGCGTGTCCCTCGGGTTGCTCCCCGGTGGGGGATAAAGGGCAAAGTAGCTTCTGCATTTGGTATTCATCAGAGATGCAAACAGATTGCAGCAAGGCTGGCCACACCTGTGGAAAATCTTGTCCGCCACCTGTTGTTTGAGGGACCACTCGTGAGGCAACAGGATGGCCCTGCTCAGTTTGTCCGCTATCACATTGGATGACCCCAGGATGTGCATTGCTATTAAAAAGCGCCTGGTGGATACAGCCCACTGCCAAATTCTTAGGGCCTCTCGGCATAAGGGATACGATCTGGTTCCCCCTTGCTTGTTGATGTACCAGACTACTGACATGTTGTCCGTCTGAATTGCAATTGTCCCTGGAGGAAGACAGTCGTGAAAGTGTTGCAATGCCAGGAACACCGCTCTCAGCTCCAGGACATTTATATACAAATGTGATTCCATTCTTGATCAAGTACCTTGGACAGTCTTTCCCTGAAATAGCCCCCCCCCCCCCTATCAGGGAAGCATCTGTGGTCACTTTGGCCATGGGTTGGGGAAGAACAAGGAGACGTCCGACTACTATCTGGTCGCTGTTCAGCCACCAATTGAGATCCTTCTTGCAAAGATTTGTTAACAGAATCTCGTGCGATATGGGCAGTTGTTGGTAAGACCATTGTGTGAAGAGTAACCACTGGAGTATCCGCATGTGCATGTGTCCCAACAGGACTGCTATTAGGGTGGCTGCCATTGTGCCTAATAGCTTCAGTATCTGGGATGCAGGAGCTTTCTTCTGGGTCAGCAGACTGGACAATTGACTTCTTAGAGATAAGATTCTTGTTTGAGGCAATCTGATACTTGAATCAACAGTGTCTAGCTCTGCTCGTATAAAGGTAATACGCTGTAAAGGCGATAGCGCCGATTTTTCGAAGTTTAAGGTTATGCCCAACTGGGAGCACAGGTTGATAGTGTAGTCTCTTGCCTGAATTAGTTGATGCCTGGAGGTGGCGGTGAGGAGCCAGTCATCCAGATATGGAAACACCCGGAATCCTAATCGTCTCAGGTGAGCCGTGACCACTGCCATACATTTGGTGAACACTCTGGGGGCTGTGGTGAGACCAAAAGGCAGGGCTCTGAACTGGTAATGACTGGCCCCCAGCCGGAAATGCAAGTGGTCTCTGGATGATCTGGCCATTTTGATGTGGTAGTAAGCATCCTTGAGATCTACAGAGCACATCCAATCGCCCGTTTCTTGGAACGGAAGTATCGATTGAAGCGTGACCATATGGAACTTTTCCTTCTTAACGAAGGTGTTGAGTTTGCTGAGGTCTAATATGGGTCTCCAGTCCCCTGTTTTCTTTGGAACTAAAAAGAACCTTGAGTAAGTTCCGGATCCTATCTGGTCCGCTGGGACTGGCTGGATGACTCTTTTGTCTAGCAGGTTTGAATCTTTATGGCTGTTAGTTTTCGCAGACTGGGTGGAACGTCTGGAATACTTGTACACATGGGAGGGAATTTTGTAAAGGGAATGTAGTAACCTCTGGAAATTATGCTTTTTACCCAAGAATCCATTGTGATGTTCAGCCAGGCATTTGGGTATAAAGCCAAGCGACCCCCGACTGCCTCCAGAGAAGGACAGCCTGGCTTCCTTTCAGGAACGCTGATAGGGCTTACCAGAGAACTGCTCCCTGTCACCCTGATTTTGCGGACCCCCTCTGCCGTTTGGATGGCGTCTTCCGTTTCTACCCCTCCTCTGCCCCTAGAGGGGGCATCCATAGGTGTGTTCTGGAAAGCTCCTTGGGGCTTTCGAAACCACATTTTTCCACTTCGTTGCCCTTTGGAGTACGGTCTAGTTGGAGTGGAAAAACGGACTCCTACAGCAGACAGAGTCTTTCCTTCTTGTTCACACCTAGTAAGCGTCTCCTTAACCTTAGACCTGAACAAGGCGGAGCCATCGAGTAGGATATTGACAAAGGAAGATTTGAAGGCTTCCGCAAAGGAACAAAGGCGCATCCAGGACTATCTCCGAAGAGCTATCGCTGAACCTGCCGCCCTACTCGATCCATCGGCGGCATAAGAAATGAGCCGCATGGATGAGTTGACTATAGAATTGAGGGTGTTGAGTTGTGCAGTCACTGTCTCAGAAACTGCATCAGTTGTGTTACCCTGTAGAGTATCTCCCAGCTCTTTAAGGAGATCTCGTTGAAGGCGGGTAAAATGGATCAGGTAGTTGAGCGATCTCATGGAAAAAGCCGCAGAACTAAATATGTGTTTCCCATACCTGTCCATCGTCCTAGAATCTCTATTAGGAGGATGGACAGAAGAAGAGGTTTCCGACATCTCTTTCTTGGTGGCTGCCACCACCACCATGGCATCAACCGGGACTCCCTTGGTAAGAAAGGCCTTATAAGCAGGGGAAATAATGAACTTGCTGGAATGGTTCCACTGAATCAGGGGACTCCCATGCCCTTCGTGCAACCAGATCCATTAGTTCGTCGAAGGGAGGAGTAACCCAGGAGGTGGATGGTTGTGACCCAAAGGCCTTCAGGAGTACCAACTCATTCTCAGTAGGGGCAAGGGACTGCCAATCACCTCTCTGCCTTAAGATCTCCAATATGTCTGCAAATGAGACATCCTCTGAGGAGGATCGTGGGGACCCTTCTGATTCCTCCAAGTCAGTATCTGATGTCAGGGATTCCTGTGGGGAATCCAAGTGCCTCCTCTTGCACAGTCTCTTCCTAGGTACTTCATTGGTGGGAGCGTCCGGTGAAGTCCCTGTAGAGCAGGGGCTGCCCAATGGGGATACCTGAGGCTCTGGGTCTCGACACTTGGTAGGGACCTGTGGGGAAGAGACAGAATGAGGCCCTTTAGGGGGAGGGGAAGAAAGATCTGAGGAGGTAGTGGTCTTAGAAGACATGACCTTCCTCATGGCATCGAAGGCACTAGAATCCCGGTCCGAGTAGTCTGTCGGCTCCGAAGAGGCCGGCAGCCTTCCCCGAGCCAATACCCCGCGCTCCAATCTAGAGGACGGAGCCGAACCCACCTGCGCCGAAGCCCCGAGTGGATGGGTCGGAACTGAAGTCTCGGTCCGACTCTCCACCCTGGAGTCAGCGAGGGAGTGTCGGCTCCGAGACTCCCCGGTCAGAACCGAGGAGGTCAAGGTCGATGGAGCCGAGGGAGCTGGATCGAACCTCGGCTCTGAGGGCTCTACCAACATCAGTTCTGTCTGCCCCGGCTCAGAGAGTTCGATTGGCTTCGGAGGAGGAGGAGTAGAAAGTAGGGCTGGAATTTCAGGCTTTGAAGCCGAATGGCTCGAAGTGGAAAGCATTTTGGCCAGGGCCGGGTTCTCTAGCAATCTCTTAACCACACGGTCCAGGTCCACATCAGATAACCTCAAAGAATGGGTCGAGGGATGGGTCGAAGGAGCCGAAGACGGCACCGGTTGAAGAATCGGAGACTGAGGAGTCTCCAACACCGGATCCACAACTGGGCTCCAAGGTAAAGGACATTTTTAAACGAAGGAGAGGAACTATATATATATATATATATATATATATATATATACATATATATATATCTATATATATATATATATATATATAAAAAAAAAGAAATATATATATATATATATATATATATATATATATATAAGTTCAGATCCCTGAACTCAAAACTTTGAGTATTAACACAACAGTTATTCAACTATTTTTTATAAGTTTACCTCTCTACAGAAGTAGCTAAATTCTAACTAATCTAACTAATTCTAAACTAATTCCAAACTACCACTAATAAAAAGCACACACAAAGGAGCTGACAGAGCCCTGTCACGCCCAAAAGACTAAGAAAGGCCTAGACACACAGCCGTTAAGAAAAAACTCTCCAAAGTATTCTAAGCTACACACTAAGTCTAACTAAACTCTATTATTTTAATTACTATAACACTAGCTAACACTCTAATAGAAAATATTTTTCAAAATATCTCTAAATATTGAAAAAAAATAACACTGGCCCGAGCTTCCTCCGACGAGTCAGTAGATCCGTTGCAGCAGCAAACTAGATCTGGGGTTTACAGTAGAGCATCATGGGATATATACTGGATCTCAAGCTTCTCAGAGTTTGAGCTTGAAAAGCGGCCAACTCGGAGCCGAGGGATCGGCTCCAAACCCACGTGTAAGAACAAAATGGCGAGATAGAACAACTTCACATTTTTGCTTTGAAACAGTTACTCACACTATAAGGAACAAAAGTATGGTTGTCATGTAATGGACCTCTTTTAATAAATGCTCCCAAAACATTGTTTAATAAATGCTCCCAAACATTGTAGTACGCCTAGATGTCAGCAGTTCCCCAAATATGAAGGAATACATAGTATAGATTTGGTGACAAGAACCACACGGGAATGAAGATGAGAGACGTGGGTGGTTTTCCATGTAATTTAGTATAAATTTTATACTCAACCTTACAACAGAGAAAATAATCTAAATAATGAATATGCCACTGATGCAGTCTAACAGTAAAATAAACATTGAATCTACTGATATAAGTATGCTTAAAGAAATCAAGAATCCATGGGTGACACCATTATTTTTCTTAGTTTACTCACTGTTTCTCAAACTTTGCTGGGAAGGTCTATCAAAGGTACACATCACAGTGATTAGTCACACTGAACATCACTGTGGCTACACTGAGTAAAAAAAAAAAACTTTTAAGTACTTAGACCTAATAAGCAGCTGCCTCCCTTCAGACCTCATTGCCCAAATTTAAAGAACTATTTTCATCTACCCACCCTCTATACTCCTTACAGTTCTTGACAGTTATTAATTTTACACTGTCATAGTTCATTCAACCTTACTTTATATGCCTACCTCCCTTTTTTCTGTGTGGTTTGCATGTGGTGGTATCCTACATAACAGTGTAGTGAATGTTGAGCCACGATTATGCTCTAAAATCAGGGACAAATACATTTGTTAATCACTTCCCTAATGTGAGACCGGATCTTAACAGCACTTAGAAGTACTTATCCTTGTTAAGGATACTTAAGTGCAGTTAAGATTGTGTCTTGCACAAGATACTAACAGTAGGCAACGCCAGCCAGCAAAGAACAGTAGCAAGAATGTAAATAGTTTTTAAAAGCTCGATAGAACTTCACTCTGCAACACATATAAACAGAAAGCGTTGCAGAGTGAAGGGTTTAACAGCTGTAAAAGCTGCAAAATCTACAAAGGAGCACTTTATTTCTGCCTGCTGTGTCTGCCTCTCAACTTTAACTTTCTAGTAATCACTGAGGATTGTAGTCGGTCAAAAATGCCAGACATTAGAGTTTCATATTTCTCGTTGATCAGAAAATGCATGTTTAGGCAAAACCTGTTCTTGTTGTTCTATTAACACTTTAAGTGAATTAGAGCAGTACTTAATAACTGCCTGATTTTTTTAAACAAGAAATATCTTTATTAAATTATCATGTATGAGAGAGGCCATGTTACATTTATATAAATGAAAATGAACCATAGTGACACCATCTCACATGCAAACATTATACATTCCAAAATGTGCCGACACAACTGTAGCTGCAAACATTACGTCACTTTTAACATATTCAGTCATTGTCAGTAAACCATTACATAGCTCATTCAAATCCTGCCTTCTTTTATCCCACATTTCACATTTTTTCTACGTAATTTGCTTCTTCCCTTTTCTAAAGATCCCAGTTCCATTTGTTTTATCTCGGTTACTATCTTCACTACTTCTAGTAAAGTTGGTTTAGACTTTGATTTCCATTTTCTAGCAATTGCTTTTTTGGCAGCCATCATAATTAGACCCAAGCAAGGCCTTACTATGTCTAGGCAATTCCGATTCTGTATCACAGCTCAAAAACATCATTTCCCTAGTTACTCCAATTTAAACACCCAGCATCTCTGACAAAGCAGTCTGCAGGGAATCTTCAAAGTCTGCTAACTCATTTCATTACATTCTCAGAAAATATGTTTCCAGTTACCTCTTTCTTCCCCACCACACCTCCAACATTTGCTATGTACCTGAGGAAAAATTATTTGAAGTCTGCTTGGAGTATAAAAATACCTATGTAAACACTTCCAGGCAAAGATCCTACATCTTCTAGATTTGTTGCATATTTGGGAGACATAAATATATATATATATATATATATATATATATATATATATTCCCCCATTATTTCTTTGTGAATTCCTTATTTAATCTCTTTCCAATCCTAACCTCCTCTGACTGATTGTTATAGTTATCATGCAATATTTGATATGTTATTCCTTTCTTAATGGCAATTTCTGTTCTAGATTATACTAAAAACTCTACCAGTGCTGGTCTTTCATTTAGGACCCCCCTACTTCTTTCTCTTTACCTATACTCCGATATCAATCATTGAAATGGAAGTCAATCTCTGGCCTGCAGTCCAAATAAGTTCTACACGTCTTCCCCATTCTATTACCATTCCCTCTCTAGGTACTTGCTCCCAATACATTGGTTCCTTTGCCAGTTTTCTCTAATATATTCCTGCCCCCTCTTGCCTATTGTCTACATCCCTAATTGCAGTCATCCCTATCAGCAGAATCTCCTTTCTCCATTCCCGTGTTGGCTTAATTCTTAGACGACCTTCAGCTATTTACTGAATATAATAATCTGTATGATTGTTGTTGTTCTCCTTAAAGGTCTGCATCCAAAATCCCAGTCTCTCCTTGTTACTTGAGCTTCCCCGTTTCACCATCATCTCTTTCCACTCTGAATTATAGTTTTTTTTGCGTGTGCTATGTATAGGAGCCTTAATGATGCTGCTCTGAAATACCCTTTTAACTCAGGTAATCCCAATCTGTCCAGTTCTATTGGAAGAATATGCTTATCCCATTTGACTCTTGCTGTCTTCCCTTCCCAGATAAAATCCTTAGCTCTTTATTAATTACTATGCAGAACTTCTCCTCTGGTTGATAAAAATATGCCTGGCCAATGTATAAGTCTAAGGGGACTAAAACATTTTAGCTGCTTGTATATTATTGTTGATATCCATATAACAGAGCTTTATTTTTCTTAGTTTTTGTATTATCTTTTCTTTAGTCTCTTCCCACATATCTTTGGCTGCCACACTGGTGTCATTTTTAATCCAGACTCCTAAATACTTCATTTTATCATGTCCCCATAAGTTTGGATATTGCTGAACCAATTCGTGTGTGGGTACATCATTTACTGCTATTGCTTTTGTTTTAGCTTCATTAATTTTGTATCCTGAAAAGGTTTGAAACTGTCTCAAAATGTTCCATAACACTGTAATGTCTCTTTCTGGTTTTGTCAGGTATAAAATAATGTCATCTGTAAATAGAGCAATGACTGTCTGATTCTGATCCTTTTTTTCACCATTATTTTTGGATTTGTTCAGAATTCTTAAGCAATGAAGTCGAGGTGTGCTACTGTATGTTCTTGACAGGGTTTAGTGCTTTATCAGCTTTTAAAACTTATAAAACACTTTGTGCTGTGTGTGTGTGTGTGTGTGTGTGTGTGTGTGTGTGTGTGTGTGTGTGTGTGTGTGTGTGTGTGTGTCTGTGTGTAACTGTCAGTCCATGGAGCAGATAAAGCACCGTGCATTACAAATAATTATGATCTGCTCACAAATCTTAACCTTTTAGGGTCTACTACAAGTGGTATTGTGCTACTAGTGCAAGACACACTTGCTCACTGACATTTGCTGTAATTGGCAAATAGCCTAACTCCCACCAGCCTGACTGCCTGACCTACAAAGTCGGAAAAAAGACAAACCTGTAAAGTGTTTCTGTAGCACAAGACCTGAATGTAGCAGTACTTTCAGAGAAGTGTAACAACTGTTACACACATCCCTTAAGTACTGTTACAGTCAGGTCTCATAAAAGGGACGTTCCTTCATTCTCAAATGTTCCTAAATATCTTGCCTCATATTTTCACTCATTTCATTTCACACTTTCATTATTTAACTAAATAAACTGTCCCTCACTTTTTCTTCCACTTATATTTACTTGCTTTCTTTGTGAGTGCTTTACTGGCTTTGAAAGCCAGTAATGTTTTTTTCTTTTTAACTGATACTACATGGAATAGGTAAATCTCCATGCCCTACAAAGAGTTAGGATTGGGTCTCACAGATCCTAACCAGTTATTGTGCTCTCGATATGGAATGCAAGATTCACGTCTTCAGCTTCGCTCTCGAGGTGAATTTCTTGACATCCATGTCTCAAACACATAATAACATGGTTACAATCAGAGACCCGATCATAACCATATATATTATCGAATGTACTGTAACTACTGCGTACATAAAGCAGATAACACCTGTTGTATCTCCTGTTACTGTCAGCACATAATGTTTAAAGTTCTTGCTGTATGGATTGTTTAAAAAAATATTTTGTTATCCTTGCTTTATCTCTGGGCTAAATTTGAAATTGGCCCAGTGCTTACCTAACTTTTAACACATTTAAACAAATAAACAAATAAATAAATTTCAAAACAAAGTGCTTGGATTTGTCCAATGAGTATAGCAAACTATGTTTCAGCTGAAGAAATTATCTGCTTTCTGAATGTCAGACATTTTTGACTATGAATTTCTGCGTGTGTGTGTGTGTGTGTGTGTGTGTGTGTGTGCGCGCAAGTGCGTTATGTGTGTCTATGTCCATCATCATCATCCCTCCCCCCACCATAACTAAACAGCACAAACAGTACCAGGGAATTAGATAATCAGTCTGCTAGTGTCAGTCCATGCAAATGACCCATTAGTAAAAGTATAACCAAAGGTTACTGAAATTAAAAAAATTAAATAAACTTCACCTCCTCCTTCTCCTCAGCTTCCCTAATCCACTGCCACGTGAAATTGCACAGGATGTGGTTAATCTCCCTGTGACAGCCACTCTTTCAGAAGGGAACCACTAATGGGGTGTGCAAGTCACCCTTTGCCTTCTTTCTGAAACAAGGAAAAGCAGATTTGCAGAGCCTACAAGTGTGATTTCACTTGTAAAAGTTAAAGTAAAAAAAAAAACATAATTGCCCACTATCCTGCCACAGAAACATAAAGAAAATGCAACAGGGACCCTAGAAATACCCGAGTTAATCATACCACAACACTAACACATCTCTATTTTACTAACATCTGATGTCAGAAATAAGACAAAGTGTATTTTGCTTAAATTTAACCCTTTAATAACAGTAAAGGAAATATTGGTAGCCATACAATTTAATAAAATACATCTTATCTAATATAAACTGGGCAATGCAAGTGTGTCATAAGCAAAATATGATGAGAGTACATCATTAATTCACTAGCAATAACAAATTTGGAGGTGAGATATTTAGGGAGGGTATAAGAGAAGCACAGACTGTGCACTCTGCATGGCATTACCTTCTCTTATGTAAAACATACATTTTTGTTTACTATCTGCAGCTGCTGAATGCTTATTGCTGTTAGCAAGCCAGTTTCTGGTTGCTTTACTTTGGTAAGTTTTGATTTCATGAATAATGACTTGGTTTACTGACCGGTATCTGGAAATGATCTATCTTCCCTCCTGTAGTGTGCGCAGCCCTCCAAATGCAGACCAATCCCATCACTAATACTTATCATATAACACTGCAGCATTCACTTCTTCTGTAACTCAGGGACATGTATTCCCTGACAAGTGATCATAAACGGAGATAAGTGCTTACAGTATATTACTACAGGGCTTCTCAAAACAGTATTATTTTATATTCAATGTAATAAAGCACATCAAGTTGAACAGCCCAGTTGGACAAAGTAATCCTTTTGTGTTTGTGCTTTTGTGCTGAATTTTTACTCAGAAATGTGCCACAGCTAGGGCACAGCGCTTAATTTGGTAAACACAGACATGTAATGAGTATAGTCATTATCAGTCAAACTAGTCAAACTCCCATTTTTTATCAGGTTTGCATCATTCTGCAGAATCAGTTTGACATCAAAGGAGTTTCATAATTAGCTGCATAATACTGGGTTGGGGGTATGCAAAAAAAATAAAAAATCCAGGAAATACCATTCCTAACTGGACACACCTCAACAAGTTTGCCTTCAGTTTTAAGGACCAAATCCCAAGTAGCTTCAGCAATTTATAATATTTTTTTTCCCAAAATCTGTTGCACAGGCATTTTTCTAAACTCTTTATGAGTTATATGTTGGTCATTTTTTAGCAAACATGGCCCAAGATTACTTTTCCAGCAATAATGTGATTTTGTTCCTACTGTGTGAATCACATTTTGCAGAGTTTTACTACTGCATTCAGACTGACAAATGCAGACTTAAAAATGTCTTTTTTCTGATTGCACTTCAAGAATGTAAAAATCCAAGCAAAAACAAACATTTATCACCCTCAAATAGAATTTATGTTAATTTTCTAAATTCCCTTGAAGGCTTGACAGATGATTTTTTTTCTTGTTTGCATGATATTCAAGACATAGCACCATAAAGTACTGTGCTGAACTTTTTTCAAAGTTCTGACTCAAAATTTACCTGACTCCATGATCAAAAGAAACAAATTTGTCTCCTTCCTCAAAACAGAATTTTACATTTACTATAGAAAATCCACAAAAAGCAAAAATTAACTGGAACAGGTGAAAGGTGTGGTACAAGAAAACTGTGTAAACTTGAAGTAAAAAACACGTACCGAGCCAACACGGCTTGGCAAAAACCTCTGTCTGAAGAAGCGATAGTGTTATCGCGAAAGCACTCACTTTTTATTATTTTCTATTTTGTTTAATAAACATAGATTTTTGCCCTACTGTAGAAAATCATTTGACAACCCAAGCATTTTCTTTGCTTATGTTCAAGATGGATTATCCCAAAAGCAAAAAGAAGTAAACATGATGCATAACTGATGAAAGGATGCACTTCATTTCCAAAAGTGAATGCAGCTAACCAATGCAGATGAACATTAAGGTATCTCATGCACACGGCATCTTGACAGACATCTCCAAATGTCTTCTGCATCCTTAATAAATGTCTACCCCCCCCCCCCCCACCATGGTCATGCAAACCTTAGTTATACAGTGGAAACTTCTTCTGATTTCCACATCTTCTTTACCTTATACCTCCTCATTTCGTCTATTACAAATATTTAACAACTGCTGCTGCATTCTGTGTGTACATACCCTGCATCTTGTGCTGTATATCTAACCTTATTTCTGTGTATCCTGACTCTGACCTGTTTTTGAGGAATATCTCAGCCTCTATGTGATTTTTCTGCATGGATATGCCGGTTATCCACCACTTCCTCAGCACTGGTTCTAGCAGATATCTGGTTCCTTGTAACAAGGAGAGAGTACTTTTATTAGGACTGTTTGTCCTTATTTGATGACCACTACAGCTAAAGATGTGACCTGGTCTCGCAAAGCACTTAATTTAGTGTAGGTTCATGCAGAAGACTCACTCACTTGCATTTAAAACTGGTTTTCTACATAAGACAAAATGCAGCATGATATACTGCTTCGCATGGTCATTACCTGAGCTCTGTGCTGTCTGCTAAGGAAATGGCTGGTTTTCTCAGTGCGCTGCTGCATGCCTGGCTGTTACTACAAAAAGGAAATAGGAATTATTAGTAATTGTACAACCTAGAACTTCACATATACTACATGTATATCCGACTGTGAACAACCCTATAAAAATTAGAGACATTTATCAACAAACTAGTAATAAAATGAATAAATTAAAATAAAATGAAATGAAATGTCATATAACTCACAATGAGACTTTCATCAACGTAATTCATAAACAATGCTCAGTCTTGTTTTCCTCATAAATTCAATATGCAGTATCTGTTTTAACAGCAAATATATGAAGACAGCTAAAATGAATTCTTGGAAAATAAGTTAGCCAAGTGACTAAGATATCTGAAGAGCTATACAGGGACTGCCATGCCATATTGAAGCACTTCATTACCAGCTGAAAACAGAAGCTTAGGTGGAAGCTGTTGCACACTCATTAAAACAGATAAGTCACTTACATATTAGGCCAATAGAAAAAGAAGTTATAACTGGAGTGAAAGGGAGGCATCAGTATCATGACCCATCTGAGGAGTCAAACAGCTGATTAGTTAATGCAGGCAGCTATAAGACTATGGCCATCCATCGAGAAGGTTTGGTTTCCTATCTGCAAGATTTCTCTGTATAAACCAAAATATATATTCCAAAACAGTCATTTAAGCAAGCAATAATGTCAGACATGGTGGGCATTATCAGGAAAAAACACCTGGCAAAGGGTGTTGTGAGTCCCTACACTGCAGGTGGAGAGCCTTACCACCAGTGAAAGGGCATTATTTCCCCTGATAACACCCACCTTGGAGGGCATTATTTTACTTAGAGAACAGACTATGTGATAAATTTTTGTATTTGGCTTTTTTAGTAGTATAAACTTATTTTTATATAAAACACTTTTTCCACCTAATGTTTTCAAAATTGCTATAATAAATGTAATTTATTTATTTACAGTTTGATGACCAGGGAGGTCCACTGGGCTCGGGGAGCCCGTTTTCAGCGGAGGCCCGGGGAGAAAAGCTCTGCATAACATAGTTTAGTTACAGATGCAATTATAGTAAAGTAGGCACATTTACAATTACAATTACATTTCAAAGTAATTGTAATTTAAATTGTAATTGTTGTTGGAGGAAGCATTTTATATCCAAAATATAAGTTATGTAAGAATTTAATGTCACACACTCATACACTGACAAACAAACATGCACACCAATTACTGCCACTTTGCTGACTGAAAACACCTAAGATATCTCATTGTGAGCAAGTGAATGAAAAAATATACAATGTAGGGCACTGAAACCCCCACCCCTCATGCCTCTTAACTATCCCTGGTGTTGCAGAACATACATGATTTTGCTGCATAATTTTGCTTTGTCCCTTGTACAATGGCTGATTTTTCTGGTAAATCACTGAGGATTATAGTCAGTCAATACTGCCAGACATGAGTTTCATAGCTCTTACTGTTTAGGCAATCTGTCTTGATGGTACATGGAATGTCTTTTGCACTTAGAACTATGTTCTCCCTTTGACTGTCTCTCTCTCTCTCTGTCTCATACACACACATACACACACACACACACACACACACACACACACACACACACACACACACACACACACACACGCACACACTCCCCCCCCCCTCTCGCATTATTCTTTTTTAACTTTTGCACCTTGCTAAATATGGCACATCCTCTTAACTTCTGCAGTTACTTTTGCTAGTTGAGTTTTTTATTTACTTTAATTCTATATTCACTAAACAAAGAGGTGTTTATTGAATGTAAAAACAATGGTTGCTTTTTTTTCACTCTGAACATTACGGAAATGTAATATGCTGCTTTGATGCAACAGGCTTGTTTTGATCATGCAGTAGCTGTACATTAAAACCTGCTGGAGAACGTTTATTCTCCAACAGAGTGACAATGTACATTTTAGCTCATTCTCAAAATATCTTTAATCCTTACATCATGTCTGTATATACTGCATGTGTCATGTATCTTGGTGCATTTGCCCCTAAAGGAGGTTGCCATCATTTTTAGAGGCTGGATGTATACTACCACTGTTTCATTCTAAAGTCACGTGAGTGAAGGTGGTAATTTTGCCATTTTATAGTAATGTCCAGCAGGTACACTTTGATTAGTAATTCCAACAGAAATTATTAGTAGTACTGTTATGACACTCTAAGCCTTGAAAACAATCTTATCTGTTTACCAGCATGTGACAACCTGTGGCACAGAGCCAAGGTGACAGATCAAACTAACAGTAACTCGTAAAACAAAATAAGACATAAAAAATCACTGAGGTCAAAGAGGGAGGGAAGCAGGGCTGATGATGGTTAGCTGTCACTACTAGGGGGACAGGTGCTGGAAAAATATACTACGGTGGCACCACGTAATGGAGGCCAAAAGACATTACTACTCATACACCTTGAAGACACTCACCTAAGAATAGAGACATAGAGCTTTTAAGATGGCTGCACATGGATCAAAATTTTAATTTCAGCTTTCCCGGTATGAAGAAAGAAACTGGGTGATAACAGCTAGTAATTCTGCCAGGTTGAGTAAAATTATGGAAGCCAACAAAAAGAAACTTGGAGAACATGAAAGAAAATCAACTAGAAAAGATGGAGAAAACACTGACTGGGAAGAATCCTGAAGTTGTTCAGCAAAAAGCAGTTCAGGCTCCAGCTCTGATACAAGAGATGGCTTCCAGTAATTTAGGGGAAAAATAAATCAAATGTACTCAAAGCTGATTGGAATAAATAAAACACTGAAGGAGTATATCACCTAAAATATCAAAAGGCTGGAAAAATAGAGGAAGCTTTAACTAATTATTCAGAAGAACTGATAAAACATAAAAAAATATCTGAGGTTGAAATGGAGAAAAGGCTGGCTGAGTAAGAGACTTCTCACAAACAGCTATTTCAAAAAATGGTAGAGTTGGAGGGCAGACCATGCAGAGAAAACTTGAGATTTTCTGTTGTAGCAGAGAAACTGGAAATAACAGACTGCATTAATTTTATGAAAGCTCAAATAAGAATTGGACTGGTATGGTACAGCAAGATTTGTTAAATGAAAGGGCTCATCGTGCTCCAAACCTGGACATGAGAAAGCAACCAAGACCTGTATGAGTAAAGATGCAGTCATACCAGCAGAGAGAGTTGATCCTGACAAAACGAAAACTTACCTACACGTTGCTATCAGAGGGGCAAGCTCCCCTGCACCCCCTGCAATTTAAATATACCAACTCTGAGACTGCACTACAGTGTGAAAGATGGGAATCTTCCCATTCCACACTATACGGAGATGCCCATTCTGCATGACCAAAATTTCAAAAGTTGATCATATGGTCTCGGCCATATGGGTTTCGGCTTTCTGAAATTTCGATCATGTGTGGAGGTGCCATATCAAAAGTAGAAGAGAAGCAAATTTAATTTAGAAATAAAGGAATGTCAAGACGGAGGTGTGAGATTCAAGCTGTTGTACCAGCTGTCTTCAGAATATTTTTTCTTGGGGGAATCAAAGACATTTTTTCATGCAGAACAGGCTAAGGAGGAAATGCAAAAGTTTATCCAACAAAAAGTGAGCCATCGGTCAGAGTAGGGTTCTGCTTCTCATTATTCTCAAAATAAAGCTCATAGACGGACTTTGCTAGTGAAACCTTTTCAAATGTTTGAAATGAAAATACTTAAGTGGGAAAAAAATCACAGGAATTGACTAGAAGAATCGTGAGTACCTTGGATGTGATCCTGAGTCTGGTGTTGGGAGATGGTGATGGCCTGGAAGAAGACCAGCAACACTGAAATTAGTGTGAGACTATAAAACATCAATCATATTTGTGAAATATGGTTTTGCAAGAAAAAGTGGCTGAGAAAGACTGGACTTTGATGAGTTTGTTAAACTTGTGGGTGGACTGTAAAACATATATTCCACTTTATGTCATTAATGTTTACATTGGGAGGAAAAAAGTAATTGTAAGTAAAACAATTTTTGTCCTTACTTCTATTGGTAAAAAAATTAAATGATATTAACTGCATGTTATATGGTAAAGCAGATTTGTGTAATATACTGTGAGGGGTATCTTAAATGTGGGGGTGAGGATGAGTCTTTTCAGTGATTGTTATATGTGATAAAGACATTACAGTAAACAAGTACTTTTTTAATTTAAAGAACATGAATTACAATGTACAAAGAGAAGGAAGACTGAAAAAAAGATAGTTTAAGTTAATATATACTAATCTTGGGTTTTTTGGATAGGGGATGGGGTGTAAAAGTGTACTCATTATATTATATGTAGAGTTGAGATCCATCCATCCAGAACCCCTTTTTCCCATTTTTGTACATGGGGTCGGGGTATCACTTCAATAGTGAGAATTATCTAGAGCCAAGGTTTACAACCGCCAGTGGCTAGCCCTGATGCTGTACTTCATCCACACCACACACTTACACCTGTGGCCAATTTAGAGTGCCCAATCCACGTAACACATGTCTTTGGAATGTGGGAGAAAACTGGAGCACCGAAAGGAAACCCATGGGAACACAGGGAGGACATGCAGACTCATCATAGAAGGTACCCCAGCTGAGAATCGAACAGGGGAACCTCTTACTGTGAGGCGACAATGCTATCCACTGTGCTGCCTACAGAGTTGAGTTGATTACTCTCAATCAATTAGGTGAATGTCTGGATTAATGCCTTTGACTTAATCTATAAACAAGTGTTTTCTGTAAGCAAGCAGACTTGTAAAGTAAGACAAAATGATGAATACCATGAAAAGTGCTAAGTTTCTTGCATATGCAATGACAGTACTTGTTTTCTTTTCTTTTAGCAAATGTTCACTGGGTTAAAAAGTCTGCTGCTGAAGGCAGTGCATACTGTTCTTATTTTTCCATGGAAATCAGCTGTCTTCAGGTACAAACAATCTTGAGAGTTCAGAGTACTGTTTACTTATAGAAATGCAAAACTGAAAGGTATAAGGGCAAGCAGTTCAGTAAATAATACAGTATGAAATAACTGGAAGTGAATAAAAGATTGCACCTTCCTTAGCAGCCTTAATACATTAATGCATTTAACAGAACAGTGTATAATTCAGTTTTATTTAAAGGCCTCTTGTGTACTTTTTCTTAAGACTAAAAGTTAATATTTTCTGAAAGCATATAAGCTATTTTTCCCATCTGGGAGGGGAACCAAGATAAGAAAAGAACAGACAGCAATCAGTGTAGTGGGAACACTGGCTGTAATATGTAGTTTAGCATGAGTAACCTTAATTTTAGGTTAGGTAATGGTTGTGGGTGCAGCTGGTGATTTGGGGCAATTGTTCCTATCAGGAGGGTTAACCTTAATTTTTGGAAGACATACATCGTTTTGCATGCTTGTGCTAAGTTAATAGGCTATGGTGGTATTTTGAAAGATATATTTAGTTTTTTTGTTTGAGGGTTTTCATTAGAACAAAACGTTTTGAAAAAATGTGACATAGGTTCATTGGAGATGACAAAAAACAACTGTATAAAAAGATTAATCTGCCAAACATTAAAGTTGTCGTGTAATTGGTGGGAACAATAACTTCTTATCAGAAAAACTATGCTATCCATATTATTGTGGAATGTAAATGGCCTTACAGCTATAGACAAAAAGGTAAAAGTATTGAATTATATTAGGAAATGCAAAATGCAAATAGCAATGCTGCAGGAGATACATTTGGAAAGAAATGAGCATGTGAATTTAATAAAAAAAAGATTTTAGGATGGATATTCAGCAAAATATCAGCGACGAAGGAAATGGGAGTAATTATTGTAATTGCTACAGGATCTCCAATAGTGACAGAAGAAGGAAAAAAAGACAATAATGGTAGATTTTTGGTAGGAAGAGACTACTGGGAAGGGAGGAGGATTATGCTGACGTGTATTTATATTCCAGCAAAAACTTGTATTATAGAGCTTAAGTAATTTTTGGGAGAAATAATCAGCTTTCATCAGGCAATATTACTTACATCTGGGGACTGGGACTTGATTTGCAACAATGAGGATGCATCTGGGGGGCCTGTAAGGGAAAATGTAAGAGGATAGATTTCTGAAGAAATATGTGAAAATATCTGGTATAGAAGATGTGAATTCAGTAAAGGAACTTAGAGAGAATGTACATATTATTCTTCAAGGTACTGTAACTGCAGTAGACTAGACAGAAATTATATTTCACAGGAATATGTGCATTAATTTGAAACCTTCAACAAATATCCAAGAAATATTTCAGATCATGCACCGACAAAACTAAGGGTGATGAAGTAAAAATGACAGACTGGCACTTTCCCACCTACCTGTTAAAAAGACAGCAATTTAAGGAATGGGTAGTGGAAATTGTTTGACATTTACTACTGAAGATAAAAATTTCTTCATAAGTTATAGCTAGTGAGTGGGATAAAATAAAAACAAGGTAGAAATAAAAGGAAAAGAGATGTGGTTAAGAACTAATAGGAAATATTTAAAGGGGCATACAGAGGATAAAATATTGCAGAAGGGAAATCTCACAGAACAAGAAGAGACACAATTGCAGAGTGCTAAAGAGAAAATCAGGGAGTATCTTGATAATATGCAGGAGTTTAGAAAGATTGCTGTTAACCAACATTTTTTTCCATACTAACTCAGGGCACAAAATGTTTTAGCACAATTAACTACAAAAACAGAAGTAGAAAGTGTTGTCACAAAACTAAGGGAGCCTGTAACAAGAACAATACCCATTGATCATATATGGGGTATTAAGAGATATTTTGGAAATTTTAAGACAATTTGCATAAAGGAGAGAAATATGGAAATCAAGAAACAGAACAAATGGAAATATTTATGGAAGACTTAGATACGCCAAGGTTAAAGGTAGATAAGGCTCAACAATTAACAGTTAAGACAGGGGGATATGAGATAAAAATGGTGTTGTACAATCCATCTGCAGGAAAGTCACCAGAAACAGATGGTATTCTTATGGATATTCAGAAGTTACGAGTGAAGACAGTGAAAAAGATATGGAAGGTTTTGTTTAACAGTATTTTAGAAGAAAGGTAAGAACAAACATCTTGGAAGAAAGCTGTAGTGGTTGTAACACCTAAAGATGGTATAGGCCCATCAGACACAGCTTCATATAGACCCATTTCAATTTTAATCCATGATTATAAACTGGATACACACAAAGCTGCTGAGAGTAGGCTCCAGAATCCACAATGAACTTGAAAAATACCAGGAAACGAATCTATGCAGAACTGCTTTATTACAACACACTAGCGCTTTCACAAAATGCTTCTTCAGGTGTAAAACTGATACAAAAAAACACACCTTAAATAGCCAGGTTGAATAATCACATGATGCACTCTAATTAACTTTTAAAAGGGAGACCTTAAAATCAGTTTAAAACATACATATATACTACATATACACTATTAATAAAACATACACCCTGCATAAAGAACAGATATATAACAATATATATATAAGCACATTCTAATGAGCATATAAGCATATTTAATAAACAATCTACGATTATTATAAAATAGAAAAATAAAAAATATAAAAAACAAATAAATAAATAAAAGACAGGATTACCTATGTAGAGCTCTTTTACCAAGAACAGGCTTCAAAGGCACCTGTTCATTTAAACCATGACCATAATTGGCTCTAAGCATGACTATCCACCTAGCCTCTACTTCCTCAGTTCTAGCTCTAATATCACCCACTCTAAAACTCTCATATGTCCTAGAGACAACCATAAACATAAACTTATGTTGTACACCCATATTTTGTACATGCTTAGCTAAAGCATTAGTATTACTCCCTTTACCTATATGGTAATAATGCTCTCTTATTCTATCCTTTAGAGAACGATCTGTCTTGCCAACATAGAAACATCTACAGGCAACACAGTTAGCTAAATAAATCACGTGCATAGTTTCACAATCAGCCTGAACCCTGATGTCATACACTCTGCCTGTGTCAGGATGTGCAAAGAAAGGCTCTTTATTAATGTACTTGCACTGCGAGCATTTACCACATGATCTAGTACCAAGTACTGTCGGGGCATACTTTACTTCCTTAACATTACATAACCTTCTTCTTAAATTCTTCTTATTCTTAAAAGTGAACTGAGGTCTGGGGCCTATAATTTCACTTAATTGCGGATCAGTTAACAGAATATCCCAATGTTGGCTAATAATTTCAGTATACCTCATAACATCTCTTGAGTAAGGAATACAAACCTTAATATTATTTGCTCTATTGGTATTGCCACCAGCTGACCTTTTTGAAAAATACGGTTTGGCCCTACTCTCAATTTAGAGACTTGAGTAGCATTATACTCTACCATCCCATAATCATAACCTCTCTCTGTAAGCTCATTAATGGTCTTATGTTTCTGCTCTTCAAATTCGCTATTCTTTGCACTCAATCTAGAAGCCCTATAGAATTGATTCTGGACTACATTTCTAAAGACATAGTCTGGATGCATGCTATCCCTAGATAGCAAACTATTAACGTGACATTCCTTTCTATATAGTCTAGTTGACATCACATTAGAACTGTCCTTTTCCACTATCACGTCCAGAAAATTTATACTAGCATCTGAATAGTTCAAAGTGAACCTCAAAAAGAGGGTGATACTGTTAATGTACTCAACAAAACTCATTAGTTCTAAAACAGAGCCTCTCCACAAAATAAAAAGGTCATCTACAAACCTTCTATAAAAAATAATTAAATCTTTAAAAGGCCCTTCTAAAAAATCTGTCTCCCATTTCATCATAACAGCGTTCGCATAACTATTCGAACAGGCACTACCCATCGCCACACCATTCTTCTGCCAATAAATCTGATCACTGAATAAAAACACATTATTCAGAAGAACAATAGACATCAAATCAATGTATAAATGAATTTCATTCATACTATATAGATTACTACTCATCAGTTGTTCTTTCAAAAAAGCAAGCCCTATATCATTGGGTATTACTGTGAATAATGAAACAACATCAAGGGTAACAAACAAATATTCAATATTCAACATGCCACAGTTAGTGCCTTCATACAGATCATGGAGAAAGTGCTCAGTATCTTTAAGAACAAATACTGAATTATCTATTAAGGGCTTCAATTTTTCTCTAAAAATACTGAAATACATTCCGTACACCATCCCCTTCCTGCAACAATAGGACGCATAGGGGGTCTAATCAGATTCTTATGCAGCTTAGGTAAACCTTGTATAATAGGGACGGTATAATGAAATACCCTAAGAAACTTGAAGAGATCCTCTGTCAATAACCCTATTTGCAATAAAGACTCTAATTGTTTATTAACCAAAATGACCATTGATTGCATATGAGCTCTGGTTATTTTCTCATAAAAGTCAACATTATTCAACATTTCATACATTAAACAGTCATACTCCTGTCTATCAAGTAAAACAATCCCCCCACCTTTATCAGCTGGTCTAACTACAAAGTTAACATCATTCTCAAGAGCACACAATGCCTCAAATTCAGCCTTGGATAAATTATGTTTTCTACCACTAAAATTTCTATCTTCATAGACTTTATAGAAATCAGATAAACACATTTGTTCAAAAGCATTAACTAATGGTATAGGCTTAGGAATAAAAGTACTTGGTTTTCTCAGAGAAGTTTCTGAAGTATTAGTGTTATGTTTAAACATATACTTCAGTGTAAGGTTCCTAGTAAACATTTTAAAATAAAAAATTATGTCTGTAATAGACATGTTAGCAGTTGGATAAACGATAAACCTTTACTTAAAATATTGACTTCCAAAGCAGTTAATTCACGTTTTGTTAAGTTAGTCACTAATGTCTTACTTGTTGAAACGCCTTTTTGATGGTATACACTTTGTTCACTTCTTCCTCGTGCTTCCTCTTGTATCGCGTTGTACTCCTCCCTCTGTCTCTGTGCTGACTGTTCTGCTGCTGTGCTCCCTTTCGATTCGATGAACTGTCCCTCATGGGAAGTGGAAAATTCAAATGAAAAAATGGCGCTACTCCATGAGGCTGTGCTGGTATAGCAACAGCTCCGTTGTTATCAGCAGTGGAAGTATTACACTCCGCTTCCCTATGCACTTCAGCCGAAGTAATAATAGTCTTTTTTCTGGCTCCTAAATTAGATGCACTATCATTCTGTGTGCAATTGGAAAGAGGCGCTCCTACTAAGGTGCATGTAGTTTCTCTTGACTGCTCCTGTTGTTGTATGTCAACGCTTTCACTATCAGTTCGTAAATCTACGTCATTGCATGCTTCATATGAGGCATGAGATTCCTTACTGAAGCTGGTAGGCAAATCGCGAGGCCAGGTGAAAATATTGCCCAATGAGAAATCGCGTCGATCCCTCTGCAATTTATTCAATTTTATCTGTAAAAGTTTACGTTTATATGCACAAATATTACCTAGGGTATCTGTTAATAGTCCAGTCACAGCACTATTGGGATATTTAGTATTAATTTGACCATGTTTCTCTTTAATGGTATCTAAAATTAATACCTCCCTTCTCTTGGCTGCTTGTAAAAGAAGTTTGAGGTAACTTAAACTGGTAGAAATATTCAGTTTCTGCCACTCACTTAGAAGAAGAGAGTCATTTTCTGTTTGCGCAGGCATCTTTAAAACTCTCAACCCACGAGGTATAAGATTTTCAGCCAAACAAACTTCTAAATGAAAAATCTCATATTGAGTTCGTGCAAGCCTACATAGCTCCTTCTCCAGCATTAAAACATCAGTACGAAGTGCTAAAAAATCAACATCCACTGCTTCCAAGCCTTCTGCACTTTTTAGCACTGACAGGAGACCTCAGATGTTGCAAAACCAGTGCTGGATTACTCAGTCAATAACTCACTCTCTTAACAACCAATGGAAGACACTAAGAAAAATCATGTTCACTCTGTGCTACACTGATTTACCGTACAAAAAGGTATGAGCAGAAGTACATATTGTCTGATGGGAGATACAGAAAACCCTCCCTGAATGTCCCACTCTATCTTGAATGTAAGCAGTGGATGGCAGCACAAACGGATAAGAGCTTTTAGGATAAAAGTTTTCCCCTCCCTCCTAGACTCACACATAGAACTAATATCACTCTTACCTTGCAGACTAATTTTGTTATCATCAACACAGGCAATAACATTCCATAGAAAGAGAAAAATACCTTCTTTGTCAGCTTCCCTTCAAAAACAATACATTGATAATGTGTACTGTATCTAACTTGTGTTAATTTTGTTATCGACATCACCAAACAGAAAGGGCTTCTTGGAAAGAAAATCAAGTTGTCTACCTGGTTAGCCAGACTATCTGTGAAAAACAGAGCAGTGACAACAAGCACTGCACCTGAGTCATATGAGTAGGACTAGTGACTTATTCTTCTGTTAGTGTTAGAATTAAGAAAGCAGAGTTGTGGTATGAGCTTTATCAGCTTCACATCTGAAAGTAATGTGGACAGCAGCACATTAACAATATTCTTATGCCAGTAGTGGACAAGGGAATGTGTTGTTATTTCTCTATCCATGTATTCCCTCATCCTCCAACACTTTCATTATCCAATTCAAGGTTGAAGTGAATGAAGTGAAACATTACCCCAGTAAGTAGTAGGCAGAAGGCTGAGAAATGAAATTCTTAAAAGGATGCCAGTCAACTGTATGATGCACACATCCACTTGCACATGCTACACAGATCTACAAGCAGTCTGAAATGTGGGATCAGAGACCAGAGGACCCCATGAAAACCCAGGACATGCAAATTCCACAGAAGGCACCCCGACTTGAAGCCAGGTTGGGGAGCTAAGCTCTGTAAGGTGACAATGCTAAATACTACATTACTTTGCCACATGTTTGTAACTACATAGCTCAAATAAAACTATAGTCAGCTAACTATTGGGCTATGTGCTGAAAGCTGTTAAATTTATAAAATGTTACCAGGATGAGGAGTCTTGGCATAGTGAAATTAAAGCTTCTATTACTCTGTAGACTGTACTAGCCTACCATGCTACAGAATAAACTTGATGCAGTTAAATAGTACACACTGTCCTCATGTGGCAAAACAGGGAATTTGACTCGTTGCACATTTGCAAAAACAATAGAAAATCACTGTTTCAAAAATGCATCTTCAATATTCATGTTTTGATACAGATAGCCCCATGTAGACATTTTATTTGTAAGACATAATTATACTACCTGGTGCAAGACAGAGAAATTCTAATAGGCTTGTATTACAGGATAAAAAGTCTCCCAACCTGCTTCTGACAATACTTGAACTCAAAATCTTTTTTGATACATTTTTTCTCCCCATGCTTTCTAACTATCAGCCCTAAAAATAAAATGAGCTGATCATTCCTTAATAGGGCAATCATTAGTCACTGTACACAGTAAACTAAATAGCACTCAAGATTATTGTGTTATGTGGCCTAAACTCCTCCACACTGCAGATATGTACACATTCACAGATGCAAGGGTACACTGTGACTTGCACTAAGAGAGTGTATGTTCCCATATACATTCGTAGATATAAGGTGCAGTGACTTCCACTGAGAAAGTGCACATTCCCATGCACATTCCCTGACACAAGAGTATGCAGTGACTGACACTGACAGAGTGCACATTGCCATGCACATTCCCTGACACAAGGGTATGCAGTGACTGACACTGACAGAGTGCACATTCCCATGCACATTCCATGACACAAGGGTATGCAGTGAATTACACTGACAGAGTGCACATTCCCATGCACATTCCCTGACACAAGGGTATGCAGTGAATTACACTGACAGAGTGCACATTACCATGCACATTCCCTGACACAAGGGTATGCAGTGAATTACACTGACAGAGTGCACATTACCATGCACATTCCCTGACACAAGGGTATGCAGTGACTTACACTGACAGAGTGCACATTCCCATGCACATTCCCTGACACAAGGGTATGCAGTGACTTACACTGACAGAGTGCACATTACCATGCACATTCCCTGACACAAGGGTATGCAGTAACTTACACTGACAGAGTGCACATTCCCATGCACATTCCCTGACACAAGGGTATGCAGTGACTTACACTGGCAGAGTGCACATTCCCATGCACATTCCCTGACACAAGGGTATGCAGTGACTTACACTGACAGAGTGCACATTCCCATGCACATTCCCTGACACAAAGTGCGCGGTGACTTACACTGACAGAGTGCACATTACCATGCACATTCCCTGACACAAGGGTATGCAGTGACTTACACTGACACAGTGCACATTACCATGCACATTCCCTGACACAAGGGTATGCAGTGACTTACACTGACAGAGTGCACATTCCCATGCACATTCCCTGACACAAGGGTATGCAGTGACTTACACTGACAGAGTGCACATTACCATGCACATTCCCTGACACAAGGGTATGCAGTAACTTACACTGACAGAGTGCACATTCCCATGCACATTCCCTGACACAAGGGTATGCAGTGACTTACACTGGCAGAGTGCACATTACCATGCACATTCCTTGACACAAGGGTATGCAGTGACTTACACTGACAGAGTGCACATTACCATGCACATTGACTGAGGCAAGGGTCTGCAGTGACTTCCACTGACAGAGTGCACGTTACCATACACATCCCATGAAGTCTGGCACAGCCACAGCTTGGCAGGGACAAAGCACATGTTGAACTATTGCTGCCTGCCTTCAGCAGCAAATGTCTGCAGTCCATTGCAGCAAGTCAGCCCCCCTTCCCATTGGATAAGTAAGTTGGTATTGATCACTCATTCCTATCCTCCTATGTCTGGCTCCTCCAGTGCCTGAACTACAAATCAAACTCAGGCTGTATGGGTCCTAGTCATGGCTTTATCCCCCATGTCATAGAACCAAGCCACCTGATTTCAAAATCTTCAGCTAAAGGAAAGCCCCTCTGCCATCACACCCTCGTCTTTTTGAGTACTCACATGTTGCTAATACCAGCCTTGGACCTATAGATACTTGCAGTTTTGTCTGATTAAAACTAATATGCAATTTTTTGAACACTGAAAAGGCATAAAAAAATAAAAAAAGATAAACTTACTCATTTAATGCTTTGCATATATGTACAAAGGCTGCACTGGTGAGTTGATTAGTGTACATTACTGCTGTTACATTTGTTCAATTAATATGTGCTGTGACTTTAATTTTATCTTTATTCAGTTCAGTGTGTGTATAATTCTCATTTCTACTACTGTGGGTACTGTTATGTTATCAGTGCTATTTCCAATATAAACATTTAGTACAGCCTTGCTGTGGACACCATAAGAAGCATGATTAAATCATATGAGAGTAAATGTTAACTTACTCATAAAAAAAATCTCCATACACTATATATTACAAAATGCTCACAATATAATTTACTGATGCATACATTAAGGTTATTAAATTGCAAAATCTCTTTAACGCTAAATGCACCCATATTTCTGTTTCTTTTCATGTTAACTTTCTTACCAACAACATAGACAACATCACATGCAAAGTAAAGTAACTCACCTTCTTGATCAGTCAGCCTGCCCTGTGAAACAACAGATTGGCAAAGTGGGCATTATGCAAATTTGTCAGCAGGGACTAGCACCAGTCTGAAAAACTCAGATCCATGGTGTTGCAATTTATCAATTTCACAGACGGACCAATGTGGACAGTAGCACTTAGAGTATGTCGTATTTCTATGCTAGTAATGTGCGAGGATATCTGCAAGTAATGTCTAAATTAAACTGATGATAGCTACATACTGTACACAAAATTGGTTAAATTTGTGAAGTGCTATTTGGCTGGTATGTCTTATCAAAGTAAAAAAAGAAGTTATGTACTCACCATAAAGTTCCATGTTTGTAGTCCATCTCGCCCTTCATTCTTACATATGGGTTTGGAGCCGATCCTCACCTCCGACTCAGCCGATTACAAAGCTCGAAGTCTCTCAGTTGGCTCTTGGCAAGGTAGGTATCCCATGGTGCACTAGTAAGAATCCCCAGATCTTGTTTGCTGTTGTCTATAAAAGTGATAGAAAACATTTCCACAAGGAACAACAAAGATGAAAGGTCTCCACATTACAGAAGAGAAATACCATCTTGTCTCCAGATCCTCCAAGGATACATGGACGGGGTAGGTGGGTGGGTTCGTAAGAATGAAGGGCGACATGGTCTACAAACATGGAACATTATGGTGAGTACATAACTTCCTTATGTTCTGTAGTCCTATCTTGCCTTCATTCTTACATATGGGACAGGGTCCCTAGCACCTTTTTCTCATGTGGCTCATGGGAATATACTTCTAAGAACCGTGGAACCAAAGAAAGCTCTACCTCTAAAGGCCAAATCTAATTTGTAATGAGTAATAAAGGTATGAGGGATAGCCCAAGTTGCTGCTGCACATATACTGTCAATTGGAACTCTGGTTTGAAAGGCAGCAGATGTGGACAAGGATATGGTAGAATGAGTCTTAATTTTAAATGGGAGTTCCTTGCCATTGGAAGAGTAAATAAACGAGATACAGTTTGAAATCCAATGTGATAGAGTTATCTTAGAGACTGGTATACCTTTTCTTGTCTCAGAAAAAGATATGAACAATTGGTCTGATTTTCTAAGTTCCTTGGTTCTATGTAGACAGAACCTTAACTTTCTGTGAACATCAAGATGATGAAATTTATATTCTCCACTGTTTGAATGATTACAGAAAATTACCGGCAGTTCGATAGTTTGTTTCAAATTAGACAGAGCAAACCTTCGGGATGAAGGATGGATTTGTACGAAGGGAGACTGTCTCTATGAAAAAACAAGTAAGGAGGTTTGACTGACAGTGCTTGTAACTCTGACACTCTTCTGGCAGATGTAACAGCTACTAGACAAATCGTCTTCCAAGAAAAGAACTTCAGTTCACAAGAATGTGCGGGTTCAAAGGGCAGGGAAGTAAGTTTGGACAGAACAAAATTTAGATCCCAAGGAGATACAGGTTCCTGAAAAGGAGGTCTTAGCAAGGTGGTTCCTTTAAGGAAAGTTTTACACAATCTGTGAGCCATAAAATTAGGCTCATGTTGTCCCAAATGAAAATTGGAGATCGCTGCCAGCTGAACTTTGATTGTAGCAGCAGCAGATCCCTGATGAAAAAGTTCAGTTAGGAATTCTAACACCAAGGGAATGGGGGCTGTGTAAGGATCTACGTTTTTCTCTTTTGCCCAGATAGAAAATCTTTTCCATTTGCTAGCGTATAATTTCCTCATGGAAAGCTTGTAGGAAGACGTGAGGATATGGGTAACTGCAGGTGAAAAATCATGACGCCTGACTAGGGATGTAAGTGCAGCAGCCACGCTGTCAAGTTCAGGGTGTGGAGGCAGGGGTGGAGGGTACCTGACATGTGTGTCAAGAGGTCTGGAACTGGTTCCAGAGTCCATGGATCATCTAGAAGGTGAGGCCCAAGAAAGGGGAACCAAAATCTGATGAGGCCAGTAAGGTCTGATAAGAATCATTCTGCTTCCCAAGGTCTTTGCTTTCTGGACCAACTTCGATATCAGCGGAAAGGGGGAAAATGCATAAAGAGGTCCCGGAGGCCAATTGTGAACAAGTGTGTCTCTTGGTGTCTCCCCCAGAGGGGGGATAAGCGAGAAGTAGCTGCTGCATTTGGCGTTGATTGGACTGGCAAACAGATCACAGCAAGGCTGTCCCCATTTGCAGAAAATCTGTTCCGCAACTTTCTGATTCAGAGACCACTCGTGAGGCATCAAGATTGCCCTGCTGAGCTTGTTGGCTATCACATTGGTTGTTCCTGGGATATGCGTTGCCACTAGAAAGCGTTGGGAAGATATCACCCACTGCCAAACACGAAGAACCTCTCGACATAGGGGGTAGGATCTGGTTCCTCCTTGTTTGTTTAAATACCATATCACTGACATATTGTCCGATTGGATTGCCATAATCCCTAGAGGAAGAAAGTCGTGAAGTGCTTGCAATGCTAGTAGCACTGCTCTCATCTCTATGACATTGATATGCAAGTGAGCCTTGTGATCTTGCCATGTGCCTTGGACAGTCCTGCCTAGATAATGTCCCCCCCCCCCACCCTAACCTGGGAGGCATCTGTGGTCACAGTAGCAATGGGATGGCGAGGAAGGAAAGGTGTTCCTGTTATTAGTTGATCGGGCTGAATCCACCAATGAAGGTCCTTTTTGCAAGATTCTGTTATCAGAATAGGATGAGACAGAGGCAGTTGTTGAAGAGACCACTGGGAAAAGAGTAGTCATTGAAGGATTTGCATATGTAGTCTGGCTAGTGGAACTAGAGTTATGGCACTGTCTTGGCTTTGACCCTTTGTTGAGGAAGTAGACTGAATATCTGTTGTCTGAGATTTCGTATTCTGTCTGCAGGAAGACGAGCCATCATGGCGACTGTGTCTATTTCTGCACCTATAAAAGTCACATATTGAGAGGGCAACAAGGCAGACTTTTCCCAATTTATCATAATCCCTAGCTGAGTGCAGAGCTAGATGATTGAATCCCTGGGCTTGTAGAAGTAGGAGCCTGGTGGTGGCGGTCATGAGCCAGTCATCCAGATACGGAAATACTTGGAATCCAAGATGTCTCAAGTGAGCCGTCACTACTGCCATGCATTTGGTGAACACCCTGGGGGCTGTGGTGAGACCAAAGTGCAGAGCACGAAATTGGTAATGACTGGCTCCCTGTAGGAAGTGTAAATGACTCCTCGATGCTCTGTCCATTTTTATGTGGTAGTACACATCTTGGAGGTCTATGGAGCACATCCAATTGTCTTTCCCTAACAGAGGGAGTATAGACTGCAGTGTTACCATTCGGAACTTGGACTTCTTCACTGATTCATTTAATTTACTGAGGTCCAAAATGGGCCTCCAGTCCCCTGTTCGTTTTGGCACTAAAAAGAATCTGGAGTAAGTTCCAAATCCTGTCTAGTCTGCTGGGACGGTTTGGATGACTCTCTTTGTAAGCAACTTTTGAACTTCTATGGTTGCTTGATCCCTGTGATTGGATGGAACATCTGGGATCTTTTTGGTGGTATGGGGTGGGAGAAAGAAGGGTATGGAGTATCCTCTTTTGATTATTCTTTGTACCCACTTGTCTTGGGTGATGTTGAGCCAGGCTTCTGAATACAAAGATAAGTGACCCCCAACTGGCTCCAGAAAAGCACAGTCGGCCCCCCACTTCAGGGGTGCTGATAGGGATGTCCACGAAAGGAATCATGGCCACCATGGTTCTGGGCCCCCCCCCACCTCTAGGGTGACATCTACCATTAGTTCCTCCTCCTCTGCCTCTGAAGGAGGAATCACCCTGTGCGTCTGGGAAAAATCTCTGGGATTTCTTAAACCACATTTTCCTGCCTCTCAGACCCCCTTGGGGTATGGTCTAGAAGGGACAGAAAAATGTACGCCCATGGCAGAGAGAGTTTTCCCTTCCTACTTGCACCTGGTGAGTGCATCTTTTACCTTTGATCCAAACAAAGAGGAACCGTCAAAGGGGGCATTGGTAAAAGTAGATTTGAAGGGCTCCGCAAAGTTACATAAATGCATACAGGAGTGTCTCCTAAGGGAAACGCCTGAACCTACTCGCTCCATCTGCTGCAAAGGATGTCAGCCTCATGGCGGAGTTAACAATGGATTTTAAGGTGGACAACTGAGCAGTAACTTTCTCAGGGACTCCTTCAGTTGATGTACCTTGGAGAGTATCTCCTAGCTCCTTTAGGAGATCTCTTTGAAGCCTAATAAAATGAGGGAAGTAATTCAGCGATTTGAGTGTAAATGCTGCTGAAGAGAAGATACACTTCCTGTATCTATCCATTGTTCGAGACTCCTTGTTTGGTGGATGGACAGATGAAGTCTCCGCTAGTTACTTCTTCATGGTTGCCGCCACCACCATGGCATCTACAGGCACGCATTTGGTCAAAAATTATTTCTCTTTGGGGGCTGAAAGAAATTCGTTGGGCCTTCTGGGGACTGGTTCCCACACCTTTCAACTAACTAGGTCCAGGAGCTCATCGAAAGGTGGAGACACCCAAGAGGCTGAAGGTTGAGACCCAAAAGAATTCAGGTACACCGACTCCTCATCAGAAGGGGTGACAGTGGGCCTGTTGCCTCTCTGTTTCAGGATCTCTAGGATATCTATGAAGGAGATATCATCAGAGGACGACCTAAGGGACCCTTCTGACTCCTCGAGGTCAGTATCAGAGCTGATGGACTCTTCAGGGGAGTCTACATGCTTCCTCTTGCAAATTCTCTTCTGAGGGGGCTCTTCAGACGGGTATTCTGGGGAGGTCTCAGAAGACTGGTGACCACCCAACGGGGACTCCTGAGGCTGCGGGTCTCTGCTGCCAACAGAGAGAGATGGTGCTGAGACACAGGTCGGTGCTTGGGGCGGAAGAGCATTGGCACCATTGTGCGGAGCTGACAACCTAGACAGCATGCTCCTCATCATCCCGAATGCAAATCTCTCTGGCTCTGAGGAGAGTCCCAGTTCTGAGGAAATGGACGTAGCCCTTGGCTTCAAAGCAATCGGCTCCAAGATGGATGTAGGATCTGAGCTTAGCCTAGCCGACGCACCGAGAGGTAGGCTGGGAACCGAAGAAGTTTGGGTCCAAGCATCCCTGTCAGGGCCGACTGGTGAGCTTCGGCTCCTAAACATCAAGGAAGGCGCCGAAGGTGTTGGAGTGGAACTCGGCTCTGAGACAGACACAAGAGGTACTGGAACCAAGGGTTCCACAACAAGTGGCACTGAAATCTCTGGCTTCGAAGGACCAACATGGCTAGGAGGAGGAGCAGCAACAGGGAGCATGGTCTTAGATAGCTCCGGAACTGACTGGGTTGGAGCCAGCAACAATTTTGGTAACACCGACAACTTCAAGAGTCTAAGCACTACTCTCTCTACATCCTCTTCAGAAAGGCTTTTGGAGGATCTGGATGATAAGGTAGGCGACCTGGATCTCTGAAATGTAGGAGATAAAGAAGTTATGTACTCACCATAACGTTCCATCTGAGTAGGTAACTTCATTTGCCAGCAACCTGTGGGTTACGGATCTGATACGGATCCAAGCCGGCAGCATACCAAGCTAAAGAGCCGAGCTCCAAGCTCCTCCCCCTTACCCATACTACCCTGCAACCTCCTTCCAATCCTCAGATCGCGTTTGCCACCTGCACAAAATAACAAAACTAACTAACAACCTGAGAAACCTGACTCAAAGACAAAACAAAACTCGAGCATCCAAACCTTGAGCTCAGCTAAATAACCATCCAGGTTAGGGGGAAGGAGGGAGGGACGGTTGCTGACAAATGAAGTTACCTACTCACATGGAACGTTATGGTGAGTACATAACTTCTTTATCTGAAGTAGTTAACTTAATTTGATCAGCAACCTGTGGAAAAGAGTCCCCAGCTACCCGAAATCTTGGGAGGCCCTCAAGGAAGAATATTCTGGAGCACTGCAGAGCCAAAAGCAGCCCTTCCTCTAGACACCAAATCTAGTTTATAATGAGAAATAAAGTATGAGAGGATGCCCAGGTAGCCGCTGAACAAATGTCATCCAGGGAAACTCTAGACCAGAATGAAGCAGATGTTGCCATAGAACACGCAGAATGAGCATGAACTCCCACTGATTCTGGCAAGCCAGATTCTCTATATGCTAAGAGGATACAACTCAAAATCCACATGGCAAGAGTCACTTTAGAAAGCGGTTTCCCTAGAAAAGATTTTGCAAAGGAGACGAAAAGTTGGTCAGATCTACAAAAGACAGCCGTCCTGTGTAAATAAAAACGTAACTGTCTGTGAACATCCAGTAAATGAAGTTTATACGGTGGGGATGAATTTCTAATAGGAGGTCTCAAAAGGTACCTTTTAAAAAGGCCTTACAAATTCTGGTAGCAGCGAGAGAACCAAAGTTGTCCCCAAAATGGAAATGGGAAATAGCAGCCAGCTGAACCTTTACAGTAGATGAAATGGCCCCCTACTGAAAAATATGAGACAAGAATGCTAGAACCGCTGGAATAGGAGCGGTAAAGGGATCTAAGTTCTTACGTGAAGCCCAAATGGAAAAACTTTTCCATTTACTATTGTAAATCTTCCTGGTTGAGGGTTTATGTGCCGCCACCAGAATGGACTTGACTAGGGAAGAGATACCGGGAGTCCTGGCAACTAAGGGAACTGGATCAGCCAAGCTGAGAGCTTGAGCTCGTCCAGGTTCGGAGGGGCCATTCCCGAGGGGTGAGAGTTCAGATCCGGAATGGGATCCAAGATCCAGAGAGGAGTTATGAGATGAGACCGTAGGCAGGGGAACCAAACTTGACAAGGCCAGAATGGGGCTATGAGGATAATCTCGCTCCCCAACTGACGAGCTTTCTGCAAAAATGTTGTCATCAGCGGAAGTGGTGGATACGCATAAAGAAAACCAGGCGGCCAAGCATGGACTAGAGCATCTCTGGGGGCTTCCTCTAAAGGAGGAATTAGACTCGCTGCACTTCGCATTGGAAGGCGATGCGAAGAGATCGCAGCAAGGCTGAACCCACTTGAGGAAGATCTATCGCGCTATGGAAGAATTCAGAGACCACTCGTAAGGAGAGAGGATAGTTCTGCTCAATTTGTCCGCTAGAATGTTGGACCGACCCAGAATGTGTGTCGCTAACAGGAAGTGGTTGGTGGAGATCACCCATTCCCGAACTCTCATGGCTTCTCGGGAAAGAGGGTAAGACCTGGTCCCCCCCTGTTTGTTGATATACCAGACCACCGACATATTATCTGACTGGATCGCAATAGTCCCCAGAGCAAGGAAGGCATGAAGGGCCTGCAAAGCTAAAAGGACCGCCCTCATCTCCAGTACATTTATATGCAGAATGGTCTCCATCTAAGTTCACATGCCTTGGACAGTCCTGCCCGCACAATGCCCCCCCCCCCAACCTAGGCGGGAGGCATCTGTGGTCACTGTGGCCTGGGGTAGGGGCATAACAAAAGGTCATCCTTCCCGAAAGGCTCGGGATTGGAGCCACCACATGAAGGAGTTCCTGCAAACCCTGCTGAGAGGAATCGGCAAGTCTAGTGGATGGTATAGAATGGACCACTGAACATGCAAAGTCCACTGTAGAACCCTCATGTGCACACGAGCATAAGGGATCAAATTGATCGCTGCCGCCATGGACCCCAAGGCTCTCAGGACTAACTCTGCTGGGGGAGCAGGAGACTGAAGAAGAGCTAATACATGCAGAGTCATGCTGTGAAGTCTGTCTGGTGTTAGGAAAGCCTTGGCCTGAAGGGACTCTATCCTGGCCCCTATAAAGTCTATAACCTGAACAGGTTGGAGGAATGACTTCTTGACATTTACAGTGATCCCCAACTGGGATGATAAATGGAGGAAGAAGTCCCTGGCTAGAGAGAGTAGATGCCTGGTGGGGGCGGTGAGGAGCCAGTCGTCTAGGTACAGGAAGACCTGTATGTCCTGGAGCCTCAGGTGAGCCGCTACAACTGCCATGACCTCAGTAAACACCCTGGGGGCTGTGGTGAGACCGAAGGGTAGGACCCTGAACTGGTAATGACTGGCCCCTAGTCGAAAGCGGAGAAACCTCCTGGACCATCTGTCCATGAGAATATGGTAGTACGCATCCTTGAGGTCTATGGAGCACATCCAGTCCTCCTCCTGCAAGAGGGGCAGGATGGATTGAAGCGTGACCATCCGGAATTTCTCCTTGGCAATGAAAAGGTTCATTGTGACAGGTCGAGGATCGGCCTTAAGTCCCCCGTCTTTTTTGGCACCAGAAAGAACCTGGAGTAAACACCTAATCCGAACTGGTCTGGGGGCACATGCTGGATGGCTCTTTTTTCTAACAGCTTTTTTATTTCCACAGCTGTGGCCTCCCTTTGAGTGGGTGGGACATCTGGGAGGCATCTTGAGTAAGGGGGCTTGTTTATGAAGGGGAGTGAATAGCCTCTGGATATTATCTGAAGCACCCAGCGATCTGTTGTGATGGACTCCCATTGAGCCAGGTGCCTCGAAAAACGCCCCCCGACTGCTTCCAGAGAAGAGCAGTTGGGCAACCCTTCAGGGCTGCTGCGTGGGTCGGTCGGAAAAAGGTTCCTGTGACCCAAAGTTCTTTGGTCCCCCTCTGCCTCTGGGCTGGCGTCCACCTTGTCCCCCTTGGCCTCTGGGGGAGAAGGGGTCCTGAGCGTAGCGGGCTTGCTGAGATTTCCAGAACCACATCTTCTTCTGCCCTCGCTGATTCCTGGAGAAGGACTTTTGAGGAGTAGAGAAGCAGATTCTGATGGCTTACAGCGTTTTCCCGTCTTTCTCGCTCTGAACCGATGTCTCGCATATGGTCGTCCCGAAGAGGGTAGACCCGTCAAAGGGTGCATTCGCAAAGGACACCTTGAAAGGTTCCGAGAAATCGCAAAGTCGAAGCCAGGCATGACGCCTTAAGGCGATGCCGGACCCGCTAGCTCTAGCAGCTCCTTCCATGGCGTGGGAGAGTAGCCGCATAGACGTATTAAACACTGATTTGAGAGTGGCCATACGCGCCGAGAAAGTTCGTTTATCCTCGGCTGACATGGACTCTGGGGAAGACTCAGCGTACTCTTTAAACAGGTCCCGCTGCAGTCTGATTACATGGGCCAAGTAATTCAGTGCCCTAATAGAGAAGGTAGCTGAAGCAAACATCCGCTTTCCAATACGGTCCATTGCCCAAGACTCCTTGTCAGGGGGATGGACTGAAGAACTGTCCTGAGCTAGTTCCTTTTTGGTGGCCACCGCCACCACCATGGCATCTACAGGGGAACCTTTGTTTCACAAAGCTTTGTCTGCAGGGGAGCTCAGAATCTTGTCGGGCCTCCTGGGGATCGGCTCTACAGTGTCCAGTTCCTTCCACGCCCTGGTGGTAATCAGGTCAACCAGGGGGTTGGCCAGGGGGGACACCCAAGAGGTAGATGGGCCTGTGTCAAACGCCTCCAGGAATACCGACTCGTCCGAGGAAGATTTTTTGTTGGACCCCCCCCCTTTGGCGGAGCATTTCCATAATGTCTCCAAAGGAGATATCATCGGGGGGGGGGGGGGTGATTTGGGAGAACCTTCCCCTTCCTCCAAATTGGTATCCTTGGTGAGGGACTCAGAGGAGTCCAAGTGCCTCCTTTTGCACAGGCGTTTGTGAGGAATCTCTGAGGGGGGACTGTCCGAGGGGGGCTCACCAATGGATTTATGTTCCTCCAGGAGAACTGGCTGGGGCATCAATGACACAGGCTGTCCCTGGGACTGGATAATGGAGGACAAACCGAGCTGCGAGGGAGCGGGGGAAGACCCTGAGGAAAGAGTGAGGGGTCCCGATCCTCTAGAGAGAACCCTCTCCACAATGTCGAATGCCGATGGGGAACTGGCCTCTCTAAGACAGGTGGCCAGCACCTCGGATCCAACGAAGGGATCGGTGTCGGAGCCGAAGTGCTTGGACCCGAGTGGTCGGTGTGCTCCAACCGCAAAGGAGCCGAAGACACACTCACCCCCTCAGATCTGATGCCCGGCTCTCGGCCCCGAGAGCTCGGATCTGATAAGCTCGAAGGCATGGCCGGCATCGAGGTAGCAATAACCATCGGTGCCGACTCCCTGACTCCGAGGCTCCTCGGATCCGAAGACTCCGAAATCCGGTAGTGGATCGGAGAAGGAGCTATCAGGGCAAACAGTGGAGCTGAACTCCGCCCCCGGGGGGAGGCAGCAACACTCCCATCTGCAGCTGAGTTTGCAGGAAGCAACGCATCATCCGGTCCATATCTGCCTCTGAGAGGCTATGGGTAGATCTGGAAAAGGCCGCCGAAGCCGGCCGGGAGGGCCGACGCAATGACCTTGAAGATGGTCGGGCCTCCTCCTCCGGCTCCGAAGAGAAGAGTGGGGAATGGAGCTGTGGGGAAGGAGGCTTGGTAATCTTCAATGGAGAAGAGAGAACCTTAGCGGGAGGGGCCAAGGGGTTCAATTCGGCCCGCCATTTGTGGCTTCTCTCTCTCTTTCTTTCTCTTTCTCTCTCTCCCTTCTCTCTTTTCTGTCCTTTTTTGCCTCTCGCTCTCCCTGAGATGAGGTGGGAGGGTGAGTCCCAGACAGGGGAGGAGAGCCAGATGGTTGGGCAACTGCAACCACGGCTGTCGCTACAGAGGGAGAAGAGGAAGAAGAAGTTGATTCTGTGGGTAAAAGACCCGCCAAAATCAGCTTGTTCTTCCTATCTCGCAAGGCCCGGGGGTTAAAGGCTGCACAGATCTGGCAGCCTGAGGAAAGGTGAGAAACCCCCAAGCAAGTGACCATCTGCTGGCGACAGCATTTAGAAAAGGTAGTTTTCTGGCTTTCAGCCATACCCTCACACACACACACACACACACACACACACACACACACACACACACACACACACACACACACACACACACACACACACACCTAAAGGGAAAAGAGGGGCCTATTAGTGGATAGAGATTACCAACGATAAGAGGGGGATAGATTAGTTAAGAAGAGAACTAATATCTAAATATATAGAAATATACTACACACACACAGCTAACAATTATACTACCCAAATATTTTTAGAAAAATATAAGAACTAGCTACACTCGCCTGGAGATCGAAAAATCCTGTGCTTGGCAAAGTCGCAACAAACGAGATCTGGGGACTGGAAGGAGGTTGGAGGGTAGTATGGGTAAGGGGGAGGAGGTTGGAGCTCGGATCTTTAGCTTGGTATACAGCTGGCTCGGATCCGTATCGGATCCGTAACCCACAGGTTGCTGATCAAATGAAGTTAACTACATCAGATCGTAAAGTTGGGGAGACCGACAATAACTCTCTGGACCATCTCCGAGGTAAATTATCAGTGGTTTGCTCCGAAAAACTTGGGTCCAACACTGGAGTGTCGATATCAATAGCCTCGACTGGCTCCAAGGGCAGTGGAGCCGAAGAGGTAGAAGGCTTGTCCAATATCAATACGTTTTGAGGAGGTCCAGATAAAATAGTCGGTGCAGGAGAATGTCTCTTGGCCGACTTGACCTTCTCTTTCTTTGAAGATGGAGACTTGGAGTGTGAGGATGAAGAGCTGGCTAAATCCTCCTCAAACGAAGGCTTAAGGAGATCTTTCAGGATTAGTTTGTTCTTCTTTTCTTGGAGAACTCGAGAGCTGAAAGTGTGACAGAAAGAACATGTTTCCTGAAGATGAATGGCACAGAGACAGTAAACACAGTTACTATGACCGTCAGTTCTTGACATTTTTTGGGAGCATTTAAGACACTTTTTAAAACCCAAAGGTTTATGATCCTTACACTCCTTAGACATGCTTCACACAAATAGAACACTAGAGAAAGCAGAAAGAGAGGACAAGGTCCTCTAACTTAAATGGGCCTAGCCCTGCAAGAATCACTGCACACACGGAAACACAACCGAGGACTAGGCCCTCTAACTTAAACGGGCCTAGCCCTGCTAAAGATAAGCATGCAAGACGAGCAAAAACAGGGGACTAGGTCCTCTAACTTAAACAGGTCTAGCTCTGTTGAGGAAACAACACCAGAATAAAGGTTAATAGAGAACAAGGTCCTCTATCTTAAATGGACCTTGCTGTAAAACGGGAAAGAAGCTAAGTCAAGAAGAAAGGCTACTACAAATTGTAAATTTTAAACAACAGGCTAATTACTAGCTAATAAGAATAGTAAACAACACTGCACACAAAAATACAATTCTAGTGAAATACAATACAAGAAAAAAGGGATCCTAAAACAAACATGGACCTGCGCTAATAGAAATAACTATCACAAAAAACTAGCACACAGGAAGGGATACCACTCGGAGAACAAAACGAGCCTAGCAACGGCCAACAAGTTCTCAACAATAACTTCAGAAAAATAGCAAAAAACACACTGCTATTCACTACCTATAACAACTACGAATAAGCTATGTAAACTAAGCTAATACTATATGCAAAAATATCACTATAAACAATAAGAATAATGAAAATATCCAACTTAGCCACGGCCAAAAAAGAAGCACTTCTGAACTCGTAGACGTGGCAAACAAGATCTGAGGATTCTTACTAGTGCACTATGGGATACCTACCTTGCCACGAGCCAACTGAGAGACTTCAAGCTTTGTAATCGGCCGAGACAGAGCCAAGGATCGGCTCTGAACCCATATGTAGGAATGAAGGCGAGATAGGACTACAGAACATCAAAAGTTTCTGTCACTTTGTGGATTCTAATACTGCACCACACGGAGAATCAAACAGTACCCTCTTGTGATAAAAAAAAAGGAAATTGACTGATTTCACATATGTAAATAAAGAAAATAATAATGCATGAGCCCATACACAATATTAATATTTTAAAAAGAAGTTACCCAATTATATTTTGTTTTCTTCAACCTTCAACTATCATGTCACCTACACATAACCTCAATGATGCAGCGGTTAGCGTTGTCGCCTTATAGCAAGTGGCTCCCTGGTTTGATTCTCAGCTGAGGTGCCTTCTGTTCGGAGTCTGTATGTCCTCCCTGCATTTGTGTGGGTTTTCTCTGGGTGCTCTGGTTTCCTCCCACATTCCAAAGACATGCGTTTGGAACGTTTCTCCCCGAGCCTCCACTAAAAATAGGCTCTGTCCTAGTCAGACTTTCCCAGTAAACAAATGTTAAATAAATAATAAATAAATAAATCATTTTAATGTGCAAGAATTTTAAACAAATATACATCAACCAATTGATTTATCTTGCAAGTGAGAGCAAATGCACATAGGATCCACAGTCTACCGCCCCTCTTCTAGTCTAATGCAGCTTTGTTTTTTTTCATACACCCAGTCCCACTATTTCACTTTATGTAATATTAGAAACACATCATTATCTGGTTTAATTAAGTAATAAAATACCACCATAGCAAAATAGCATTCCCTAGAATGCTACAAAAATTAGGATAAAAGTACAAAACTTAACCTGCATTATCATATCCAATATACTTTCTAAAAATATAATCAGCAATAAAAAGCCACCCCCAAATAACATATCCTTTAAAACTGTTGTTGTCTTTCGGCTTTTCCCGGTTAGATGTCGCCACAGCGGAACTCCGGTCCACTAATGAATGGCAGTAGATTTTCACAGTGCCGAGTTGCTAGCTTGACGCCCAACCTTCAATGAAGGCACGTCCATTCATGCATGTCTTTCGGAACGCCACTCGACCCGTGGGGAGGACATGCAGACTCCACACAGAAGGCACTGCCCGCACACTAGCTGAGAATTGAACATGAGACCCTCTCGCTGTGAGGCAACAACGCTACCGCTGCACCACCGCGGATCTATATCCTTTAAAACTATATTCCAATAATAAAACGCCTCAGAGAATAGTAAAAAAATCATTTAAGGGCAGCCATCAACCACTTGCAAAAAACATAACCTCTGATTATACCCATTATCCCATTGCTACCTATACATAACCTCAGATTATACCTATTATCCCACTGTTACCTATGCATAACCTTAGATTATACCCATTATCCTATTGCTACCTATACATAACCTCAGATTATATCCATTATCCCATTATTACCTATACATAACCTCAGATTATACCAATTATCTCATTGTTACCTTTGCATAACCTCAGATTATACCAATTACCTCATTGTTACCTTTGCATAACCTCAGATTATACCCATTGTTAAATATACATAACCTTGAATTATACCCATTAAACCACTGTTACCTATACACAACCTCAGATTATACCCATTATCCCATTATTATCTATACATAACCTCAAATTATACCCATTATCCCATTGTTACCTATGCATAACATCGGATTATACCCATTAAACTGCTGCCACCAATACATAACCTCAGACTGTACCCACTGTTACCAATACATAACCTCAGATTATACCCATTAAACCATTGTTACCCATACATAGCCGCAGATTATACCCATTATCCCACTGTTACCTATACATAACCTCAGATTATACCCATTATCCCACTGTCACCTACACATAATGTCATATTATACCATTATCTCATTCCTACCTATACATAACCTCGGGTCTATATTAGAACAATGAAGTTTTACAGCTTCAAATGTTTTAATATCGACACCTATTCAGTTAATGCTGGAAATGTCGAACATGCAGAACAGTGAATTTTTTCCCCCAGAAAAAATTTGCTGTTCCGACACACATACACACAACACAAGCACACCAAACAAGCAGCAATCCACACACATACACTTAAAATCCTACATCTAACCCTACACTAAACTGTACATACACTACTATCTATCCACTTACCTTAACCCAAACCCTAACCCTAAGGTCCGTCACTATCGCACACTCACCTCACCCACGCCCTAACCCTAACTCACCTACCCCACTCTAACCCTCATGTCCACACAATCGCACACTTACCTGACCTGTGCCCTAACCCTAACTCACCTAACCCACGCCCTAACCCTCACGTCCACACAATCGCACACTTACCTAATCCCGACCCGTAGCTTTCCACCACAGTTCTGGAAATAGCGAAGCCACAGTAATGGCCAACCGAATTCCTTCCCTACGAAGAAATTCAGTATTCTGCAGCTTCGCTATTTCCAGCGTTTGCTGAATAAGGGTCGATATTAGAACATTCGAAGTTGTGAAACTTTGATGTTCTAATATAGACCCCATAACATCATATTATACCCATTATCTCATTATTACCTATACATAACCTCATATTATACCCATTATCCCAGTGTTACCTATGCATAATCTCAGACTATACCCATTATCCTATTGTTACCTATGCATAACCTCAGATTATACCCACTAGCTCATTGTTACCTATACATAACCTCAGATTACACCCATTATCCCATTTTACCTAAAATAACCTCATATTATACCCATTATCCCACTGTCACCTATTCATAACATCATATTATACCCATTATCCCATTGTTACCTATGCATATCTCAGACTATACCCATTACCCTATTGTTTTTACAACAATAACATCAAATTATACCGATGCTTCCTGGACGATTTGTTTATTATTTGGGAAGGACCAGCGAACACTATTGTGGAGTTTGTTGAGTTTTTAAATTCCACCACTGGATTCTTAAAATTTACATTTAATTTTGACCAGGGTGGAATTGATTATTTAGATGTGAGGTTAGATAAAACTAATGGGGGACTGAAATCAAGAATTTATAGGAAAAATACTTTCAGTAATTCCTACCTCCCCTACAATAGTGACCACCCCTGAAACAAAAAAGGAGTATAGTAAAGGGCCAAATGGTCAGAGTGGCCAAGATAACATCAGAGTGGGATGATTTTTTAGTGGAAATTGATTTTATTTCTGATTTGTTTAGTTCAAGGGGTCACCCTGATAGGTTAATAAAGGAAGTGTCGGAAGAAATTATAAACGGACGTGCAACTAGATATTCTCCTATTTTGGGGAAACCATTGGAAACTGTCAAAGGTCATGAAGTGGATAGTGAACAAGCTTTTAAAAGAGCTATGGTTCTTCAACACAGTAACATTACAAGGGAAGTTAAGGACCTCATTCAGAGAAATTGGAAGATGTTAAAGCACAATAAGGACTTAGTACACAAAGTAGGTGATCATCCTAACTTTGTTTATAAAACAGGAATAAATCTGAAAAGGGTGTTCGAAAGTAACAATTACAGACGTACAACTACTTTGGACAAGGGAACTAGTAGGTGTGGTAGGTGTGGGTACTGTAGACACATTTTGGATGAAGTACCCATCACCTTAAAAAATTACGGCAACAGTAGGATTTACTTAAAGAAGGGTAACTGTCATACTAAGGGTATTGTGTACTTAGCCCGGTGTAGAGACTGTGCTAGTTTCTACATAGGGAAGTCAGAGAGAGCGTTGAACAAACAAATTTATGAACATTTACATAACATAAAAAAAGGGAATATTAATAATGCATTAAGTAAACATTTACAAATGGAGCCTAAACATACTGGCTTTCGTTTTGGGATTCTTGAACAAGTACCTATTGACCCTAAATGGGGAGATTGGGAGAATTGGCTATGCTGTAGGGAGACCTATTGGCAAATTAGATTGAATGCCACCCACCCCCCGGGACTAAATGAGCATATTTCTATTAAGCCTTATTTGATTAAAAAAGCAAAAGATTTATCAAAATAATTACTTAAAACAACCACTGAAACAATTATTAAAGTAACATTTTGATTGTATTGTTTAACATAATTTTAAAGCATTTTAAAATTTTGACATCCTTTTCTTCTTCTTTTTTAGATAGAACTGTTATTTTGTGTTATTTTATACTACTTTGATTCAAATTACCTCAAATTACACCCATTATCCCATTGTCACCTATACATAACCTCATATTATACCCATTATCCCACTGTTACCTACACTTGATGCCCAGAACAATGTATTCCCTCCCTACTTTAACTGCAAAAAAAGCATCATTAGCAATGTTTCTTGGAAACTGATACTGATACTAGTATCCCCTGTCTACAACTCAGACTAATGATCTACTAACATCTTTCACGGGACATCAAATTCAAATAAGGTCCATAAACAAAAAGAGGATAAAACAGTTTGTGTCAAAGCCATGAGTGTAGCAAATATATTTCAGACACCAGAAGCGTGGATGACAATACACCAATCACAAATACATGGTACAAAGGAATGCTGGTTAAAACAGACACATGATGTTTCACCTCTTTGTCATCTACTACTACAACACCTATCAGACCACGAGACCATCTTTTAAAAATCTAGTTGAGTGGGATGGTTTGGCACATCCTCCATTATTTTATTATTTTACACTGTATTTTGGAGACACAGTACTGTTTGTTTTTTTCTCATATCTGTGGTTGTCCTCATGTTTTTAACTTCTTACTATCACAAGTTCTTTAGGATTATTTGCTCAAACTATGGTGTTTTGTTACTTGTTGTTACATGATGAGTTACACTCTTCTCTTCTATTCACTTTTAGTCATCTGAGTGACAATGGAGTATATCTATGCAATGGCTCCAAGCCTTCTACACTGATCAACTCAGAAAAGACTGTTAAAACCGAAGACCTCAAGCAATTGAATTCAAAAAGCCAAAACAGCCAAAAATCTAAATGGATTCCCCAACGACCTTTCAGGGCTTCAGTTGCACAGTTTTTCCATTACATGAAGCCCTGACCAAGATTCTTGCTAAGTCATCAGAAAAGATTGCACTTTTTTTTTTTTTTTACAAAAAGGTTACACAAAGCTACACTGGTCTGTACTGCAAGATTGGTCAAGCACGTATAAACACTTCTCAAAATCTTTCAAAATAACTAAAATTCCTTAAAAAATATTCAACTTGGATACATGTAGTCACAAAAATATTTTGGTAATATATGGCATTCTTGAAATAGTTATCTCTTTTATGCTGTTGTGACAATTGCAAGATTTCCTTGGTGATATTTTTCACTGTAGCAAAGCTGCAAATTTTACAAAAGCACTCAATGACCTGTGAGATCCTTGATCTCATATAATTCTCTAAGGGTAAGGTACCTGAAGATGTTAATCAAATCCTTGTTTGGATTTTAAAGGACTGGAGAACAATCCCGGTACGGCTTGAAAGTGGGGGGGGGGGGGGGCAAAGATTTGTGTTGCTCAAGGTTTGCCTATGATAAGCTATGAAGACATTTGTTTTTCAATTTTCTCCAGTTTTTGTTTAAAAAATAATTATTTTATAATGTGGTATCTTGCTGTTCTTGGGTTTGTTTCATATGGTAGAGACCCATAATCGCATCTGTGGCGTATACCATTAAACTGTTTAAATGGATTTTTGACATTAATACAACCACAAAACTTAGTTCTTACTTGAAGGAAAACTCCACCCTAGAACTCAAAAACATGTTTTCTTTATTGTATCTTTATTTTCTGAGCTATTTTAATGCCTCAAAATCATTCCAAGTGATTCTTTTACAATTTGAATGTCTTTCCCTTAATATGGTGGATGATAGGGCCTGCCTTGTTAACGTGATCTTGTTTTCTTGCTTTCATTCCTTCTTCCCAGAATACATTTTAAGTCCTCTTTTTATAGGTCATGCTAGACATAAGGAAGTGGTGGTGTTTTCTCATGCCATTAAGACAGAATGGCAGGACTGTGAAGCACTATAATCTAAACATACATTCAGTAACAGATCTACCTCTATGTTTCCCTGACTAAGCCTCATTTATGTGTCTGTCAGAGCTTGTTCTATGCTATAAACAGCTATTTACCTACTTCCATCAAAAGAAATTAGGTAAATAGCAGGCTTTTGTAAAATGATTAGTTTTTAGTTCTAAAGAATTGACAGACCTTCCCTCACACTCTCATGATGAGGTGTGAAAACTTTCACTGCAGTAAATGATCCTTGCTGTACATTTACAGGTGACAAGTAGTAGGACTTCAGACTAAGTCTGTCTTCTACTTCCCAATGCCTTCAGTGGGGAGTTTTTTCTCTCTCATGAATGATGCAGAATTAAAATGTGCTTTACTAGTTCCTTAATTATTTCTGTCATGTATTTCTATTTCATATCCATTTATATGTTGGTAACCAGGAAAGTGAAATGGTCTCAGGACCCTTTTCAGAAGCAACTCGGGCTACTTTGGCAAAGATAATAACAAGCAACAAATACACTTAGCAATACAAAGAAAAAAATACTGACAAAGACATTTAGAAAGACTGCATGTGTAGCACATAGCCAATGTGTGACAGTGAATAAGTAAAACATTAAGCAACATTTACTACAATGTATACATTAATAATTCTTAACTGTACTATAAGTTTATTATAAATAACAGATTGTATGCACCCATATTGCGCACAGACACACACACACACACACACACACACACACACATAGTATGTTGTGTGCATGTGTTTGTGTGTATGTGGTGTGTGTGTGTGTGTGTGTGTGTGTGTATGTATATATACATATATATATATATATATATATAACATATAATATATATATATATATAATATATATATATATATATAATATATATATATATATAATATACATATATATATATATATATATATATATATATATACATACGTATATTGTGTGTGTGTGTGTGTGTGTGTGCATATCTATATATCTATATATATATATATATATATATATATATATATATATATATATATATATATATATATATATATATAAAGTACATGTGTACAAAAATATATGAGTGTGTGTGTGTGTGTGTGTGTGTGTGTATGTGTGTGTGTGTGTGTGTATAACGGAGAACTAGATTATATACCTATGGGTGAGAAAGTAAAGGTATATTTTTGTCTCTGACAGATAGAGTTGCTTTCTGTCTTACCTGCTCCATTTTTGTTTTCTGTTTTAAGAAATCTTGGCCTGGTAATTTTATTGTGTGTGCCAGAGAGACACTTAAATTATCTAGGCTCATATTTTACGTTTTTCATTGGTTAATTTGAATTGTCTTCTGAATGATACTCCAACACAAAGTGAAATTCTGGGCCCTTGTCTTTCTCTGAAAGATTTCAAGCCTACATAAGTTATAGCACTGCCGGTGATTCCCTGCAAGGTTTTCCCACCCACCTTCCCCTTTGTTGGTCTTCTTTTTAAATGTGGGGATTTTAAGCTTCCTACCTCTACTGTAAATTGAGCTTAATAAGCTCTTCCCTTTCTACATTTCTGCTATCTTGATTTTTTTTATTTGAATTATTTGTCTTTCCTTGTGCTTAAATCAAAAAAGTGCATTTTGCCTCTTATTGTCTGTTCTGATTTACCTCATCTGAATTCATTATCTAACCAGCTGTTGGGTAAAGTAGTATATTTTTACACTCTAACAAGCACTTGTTTTCCCATCAAGGTCACTATATTTTTATTCTAGTGCACTGGGAAGTTGTCTGGTATGTTTAGGTTGAAGAAACACTCGAGATTTCTGCATGTAGTTTTATTGGTTAGAGAACTTATTAATCAGCTTATCTTGTTTTAGTGTCTTTATAAATTCTGTACAACTGAGTGGCTCTTGGCTCATTTATACAAAGTGAAGTATTTTTATTGAATAATCACACTTATGAGCTGTTTAATGTACACTGCTGTATCCATATGTTTAAGTTTGTTTGTGGTAGCACTTCACTCTGGATACTTTCTTACTGTGCTTTTACATTAGGAGGACTGAGAATATTCATCTAGTGGCGGTAGGTATTTACCTGGTCTTTCTGAGCTGAAATACCAACAAAAGAGATCTAAGCATTTTTCTTTGCACATCTCTTATATACTGTGACTGTACTTCAGCAGTTTAAAAATTGTACTGTTTGCTGCTGCTTTGCACTGTATTTTGCTACTGAAGTTGTTGCACTTTGACTTTATTTCACACCAACTGCTGCTTTTACTTAATTTAAGAAAAGATCTGCTTCTGCTGTTTTATAGGGTCATAGGCTGGTACTGGGCTATCTGCCCGAAGGCATATATTAACCCAGCCACGTTGTGCAGTATTCACCGCCCCTTTAGTAGTTCCCTAGACCCTTGTACTAGCAGCTAGTACTCTTGGCCCCTATCTAGTAGTGCTGTTGGTGTGATCCCTGGTGTGAACTTTCTGTTACCCATCCACTCATCAAGGTTCCTCTTGAAGAGTGACAGTGAGGGGCTCTGTCTTATGTAGATCGGGACCCTGTTCCATAGTAAGGGAAGTCTCTACGAAGGGAATCTATCCCTCCAGCATGTTCTATTCATTGTTGTGTTGAGGTTTATATCCCTAGAGCATGTAGCTCGAGTAGATTTGGTTTTGCTAAGATGGAGCATGTTCAACAATTCTGGGTTGGACATGGCTCTGTACGTTAGACAGAGATCGCATCTGAGAAAGCGGTATGCAACAGAGAACAGTCTTAGCTTTTTCAATCATGCTGCATAGGGCAACTGTTTGAGGCCAGTAATCCTCTTGGTTAAGTACCTTTGTGGTCTCTCCAGCTGCTGGAGATGTCTAGCCAGGTACATTCCAATTGGTGCATTGTACTCAATAATGGGTCTGATGAGGGAAGAGTAGAGGGGCACCATTACATCCTTAGATCTTGATGCGAACCCTTTCGTTATCAGATGGGTCACATAGAAGGATTTCCTAACCACTTTGGCAACATGGTTATCAAAGGAAAGCTGACTATCTACTTGGGTCCCTAGATCCCTTATTTCTTCTTCGGATTTCAGGGGATTACCTCCTATGTTGTAGTTTTTGGGTACTCTGTTTTTTCCAAAGGGGATTACTACACATTTTTTTGCATTTAGCTTGAGACCATGGCTTTGACACCATGCATCAGTCTCATTTAGGCCCTTCTGGAGGATCTCCATGTCGGCCGGAGACTCTATTATAGCACCCAGTTGGCAGTCATCCACAAACTTAGTCAGCCACAGCCCTTCTGTGCTTGTCTGTACTTCTGAGAAGTATATGCCAAACAGGAGGGGCCCCAGGACAGAGCCCTGAGGCACACCACTCGTTACTGGTCTGGATTCGGACATAGATCCCGCTACTTTTACTTTATGGGATCTGTCTGAGAGCCAGTTTGCAATCCATCTTGTGACATAAGGGTTTATGCCCAGGCTGGTGAGCTTATCAATAATACCTGAATGGGGAATGGTGTCAAATGCTTTAGCAAGGTCAATGTAAGCCGTGTGTACCTCCTTTCCCTTATCTATAGCCTGAGTAACTGTCTCAAAGAAATCCACCAGGTTCAGGAGGCATGATCTCTCCTTGACGAAGCTGAACTGTGTGGGGTCTAGCGACTGGAGGTTCCCAATCTCTCCATTTATGAGTTCCATAATGATTCGCTCCATAGCCTTACAGATCAGACTGGTCAGGCTTATTGGTCGGTAGTTCCCAGGGTCAGTTGTGGCCCTACCCTTGTGTAGCGGGGCCACCATTGCCGTGCGCCATTCTATGGGCACATATCCTGTGGAGAGGCTGAGACTGAACAGGGTATTAAGATGCAGGGTTAATTCCTTTTGGAGTTCGCGTATGACACAGCCTGGGACACCATCTGGTCCCATGGAGGCAGTGTTTTTAGCTTTAGATAGAGCCTTGTTAACCAATGTATCAGTAATAATTGGACTTACACAATCATCTAGAATGGTAATAGGCCCTGTAGGTGGTGGGGGGGGGGGGGGAGAAATTTGCACTGAACCTGTCAGCCAAGATGTTGGCAATGTCAGAAGGGTCAGGGTATTTTGTTCCATTTTGTACTAGTTCAGAAAAGACCTGAGCATTGCCATTTAGGTTTTTGACGTAGCCATAGAAGGTCTTATGGTTATCCTTGGCATCCTTGGCAACTTTCTTTTCAAAATTAGCTTTAGTTGACTTGATGAGGGCCCTCAGTTTCTTACTAATGCTGATCAGGGATGATTTTTCTACTTGAGATTTTGGCCTTTTTTTGTACAAGTCTCCTCCTTTTATTGTAAAGTTTGCTTATGGCCGGGGTCCACCAGACTGGTTTCTTCTTGCTTGAGGAAGGAGTCTAGGTTTTATTTGGGATAGCACGGTCCATGCAATCCTGAAGATGCATATAGAGTGCCTTGGTGTAGGATTCCGCATCCTGGATATCATTATCCTTCTGCAAGGGAATAGTGAAGCTTTCCACTTCGGATGCAAGTAGTTTGAAGTTTGCTTTGGAAAGGTTTTTGACTATGGTTTCTTTGATTGGGGGAGGTGGAGGAGTGAGAATGTCCAGGATTATCAGTTTGTGGTCGGATCTGACCAAGGAGGGGGTGATAACGGGTCTGGTACAATGGGCGCCCATATTTGTGATGATTAAATCCAATATGTTGTCCCCTCTAGTGGGGGAACATACTAGTTGTTCAAGGGCATTTGAATTTATAAATTGTATGAATCGCTGAGCATAGGAGTTGGAACATTGGTAGTTCACCCAGTCTATACCAGGGTAGTTGAAATCACCCAAGATTATGGTGTTGGGTAGGACCTTTATATTTTCCAATGTCTCAAGGAATGCAGAGTGAGCATCTTGGGACATGGTGGGCGATCTATAACCGCTCGACTTGAAATGTGGTTTTGCCTGCTGATAGTTGCGCATGGATGATCTCTGGGGCATCATGCTGCGCTACTAACCTGGAGATATGGGTATCCTTGATGAATATGGATACACCTCCGCCCTTTGTACTGCGATCCGGTAACTGAGGCCGGAAGGTATGATATGAATTGTAACCTGGCAGTGCTGGGGTGCTCTCTTGAGCCTTGAACCAGGTTTCCGTCACTGCAAAAACATCGATTTTCTCCATGCTGAGGACAGCCTCGAGTGTGTGCATTTTGAGGTTGAGACTTCTGGCGTTGAGTAGCATTACCCTTAGTTTTTTGTTACCTGTGGTTATGGTGGTTGGTTTGTCCTTTGAGCCTTGCCTAAAAAAGGCACCATGGGGACGGCAAGAGCCTTGACCAGTATTCGAAAACCTAGGGGTGACAGGTGCAACCCATCTCTGGCAAAACAGCAAGGCTTGTCTATCATGTCATCCCAGGCAGACAGACACTGGATCCCCTTAGAATGACACCAGAAGCTTATTATTATGTTGCTATTATTAATTCAAGAACTGTGCTGATTTTTAAACTGTTGCTTATTTAATTTAACAAAAAAATTATCCTACCTTTTTTCTGTTGTTATGTTGCTTCTGTTGGCTGCAGTATACATTGGACTCAGAATGGCTGAATTCAGTTCTGTATGTAGAGTGAGCACTAAAAATCAGGACATCTTATTTTGGAGACCCCCCCCCCCTTGTACTCTCATGGCAGGAGCATACAGTAGGACTATCTAATTGAAGGCTAGTGGTTCCAGGCTCATTATGAGCTGTTTCACTGGTGCAGGGCTCTGTTTGAGCTATTTCATTGGTGTAGGGCTCAGTTTGAGCTTTTTCATTGGTTTCTTTGTATTAGCTGCTTTGCTTTTGTTTGCGCGTAGCCACCATTTCGCAGTGGGGGTAAGTCTTGGTGGTTACAGATGCAAAAGCATATCTAAACAATCCTACCCTGGTTTGTAATTTATTGATCTTTACTGTTAAAAAGAAGTGTGACTGCGAGGGATAGTGAGCTTTTGTCTAGCTTGCAGAACTTCTACGGTCAGAACAACTTTACTGTACTTACTTTAGTATTTAGCTGTATATTGCTTGTGTGATTTTTGTCATAGAAGTTGATTTAAGTTCTGTTTGAATTCTGTGGTTACTGATTTGGATTATTCTTGTCTTTTACAATATTTTATTAGTTTGAAGCTGAATACGGATTCCTTAAATGAGTATGCAATTAGCAATTTGCTAATGCACAAATATCTTGTACAGTGTAATAAATGCTATGCATATTTAAATGTAACAGCTGATAATACTGGTGATCTGTGTTCCTTGTGTCAAAAGTTGGATGACTTGCTTAATGATGATGACTGCACTTGTGCAACTGGCATGGCTTGGAGAGCTGTTGTTTCATATATTAATGACTGGACTGATGAAATAAATCATGTTAGGTATAGAACAAATAGAACACATTTAGGAAATGATGCATCTATTGCCTGTAAAGATCATTCAACCCCTATGAAACAAGACGATGTCCCTGACAACTTTGGAATTCTGGATGCAAGTCTTCAGCAGTCTGAGGATCCAGATAGTTTAGAAGGAAACAAAAAGAAAGAAAGGAAGAAGTTCACAACAAATAACAAGGAAGAAAAAGAAACTGATTAATGTCTGTAAAGGAAAGAGAATATGTACTAAAAAGGACACTGCTTTGTTATGTAACACACAGGTTACAGGAAATGATAATATCTTTCTATCAGAAAACCTTCAGTCTACAGAAAAAGGCATCATTTTTCCAAAAGAGAAGGTAGAAAAAAGAGGCAAGGGGCAGGTGAAAAGGAAGAAAGCAAAACTGAACGTGGAGGGATTGAAGAACATTACTGTAAGAAAAAAGAAGAGAAAGACAGATGTTGACTACATGGCTCAAGCTTTGGATTTACAATGCCAGCTGGATGAGAATTTAATACATAATGAAAACAGTGGGATTAATAAGACTAATAGTGATGAAGATCTATCCTTCGTAACAATTGATAGAGCAGATATTACTGTATTAGAAGTTGAAGATTCTTCAGAACAGGTCAGCAAAGATATTCCTGTAATTTATTTATTTATTTAACAGTTGTTAATCGGGAAAGTCCGACTTAGAACAAAGCCAATTTTCAGCGGAGACCGGAGGAGTAACGTTCCAAACCAATGTCTTTGTAACGTGGGAGGAAACCCGCAAGAATGCAGGGAGGACATGCAGACTCCGCACAGAAGGTACTACAGCCGAGAAGCAAACCGGAGAACCTCTTGCTGTGAGGTGACAACAATGCTACCGCTGCACCACTGCGCCATCCAATTGGAGATTCAGTTATTAGAGGAACTGATACTTATATCTGCAGAGAAGATAATGAACATTGAATAGTGTTATGGTCGCCAGGAGCAACAAGTCTTGGATTGCCTTAATGTAAGGAAGTATGGATCTGATTTTATTCATGTCGGTGAGAGACAAAAAAATATATGAAATGGAAGAGAGGTCAAACTACAGCTTTGAAAATTGAAATAAACAAGCTGGAGAAATAGATTAAGCATACTGTGAGACAAGATCAAAGAAAATTTTAAGAAAATGTATTTAAAGACATTGAGCATAAAAGGAAACCCTTTTATAGATACATAAGATGTGGAAGGAGTAAAGGCATACAAATTGATAAACTGTGTGCAGATTCTAAAAAGTACAGTTGTGTACACTTACCATAAATGTAGATGGTCGAGTGTATTCACTGTTGCAGTAATCACTTTTGGGTTATCTGCTTGCAGTAGCCCTTAGTTGGCCTGATTAACAAAGTCTTCGGTCCTGCGTCAGATGCTGTCCCTTCTTCCATGATGTCAGGTCATCAGGGGTATAAAACATGCAGCCGACGCCATTACATCAGTTTTTCTTGCCCCAGATGTCAGGTGCCCCCCTTAATGGGAAGCAATAAATCTATAAATATACAAGGTTATACCTCCAACAAAAAAGCAAATACACCAAAAAGCTTTTGAACACATAAAAGGAAAGTAGAGATATATCCAAAAGAAGAAAGGGGGCTGGAGAGAGGGTAACCAGGACTGCAACAGTGAATACACTCAAACATCTACATTTATGGTAAGTGTACACAACTGTACTATATTCTTCGTGTTTCACTCTTACAGTCATCACTTTTGGGTAGATTCCCAAAGCTAAGGATGGGAGGACGAATTTAAACAGCATTAGGAGCAGCAAAAAGGCCCTGCAAGACTGCAGTGGCAAAGCCAGCTCTGGATTTAGAGAAAATTTTTAGATGGTAATACTTGGTGAAAGTATGTACAGAGCCCAAGGTAGCAGCTTCTAGGATGTCCCAGGTAGGGACGCCTCTGAGAAAGGCTATAGAGTTAGATGCAGCCCTGGTAGAGTGGGGTCTGATCTCCTGTGGGATAGGTTTTCCATGGTGTTTGTAGCAGAAATGAATGCAACGGCCTATCCATTTGGAAATGGTTTGCTTTGAAATAGCCTTCCCTTCTGCCCCTGCAGCAAATGCCACCAGCAGTTGATCAGATTTCCTTTGAGGTTTAGTTCTGTCCAAGTAGAATCTAAGTTGTCTGTGCACGTCTAAGGAGTGCAGAATCCATTCCCCTTTGTTCTGTGAATTAGGAAAGAAGGTTGGCAAATGTATGGACTGATTAAGGCCACACTGGATACCACCTTGGGCATGAAGGAGGGATTGGTCCTGAGGGACACCCTGTCCGCATGAAAGATGATGAAAGGCTCCACTGCCATGAGGGCCTGTAATTCAGATACCCTTCTTGCTGAAGTGATTACTAAAAGGAAAGCTGTTTTCCAAGAAAGGAATTTTAAGTCCGCAGTGGCAGCTGGCTCGAAAGGAGAAAGTTTGAGATTTTCCAATGCAAAGTTGAGGTCCTAGGCTGGAGTTGGAGCTCTTCTGGGTGGTCAAAGATTTTTGGCCCCTCTGAGGAACTGTTTAAGCAGTGGATGAGAGAAGAGGGGTGGTTCTGTGTTATAATGAGCTGAGATGGCTGAGACATGAATTTTGATGGAGGAGAAAGACAGGCCCTTATGAAGCATCTCAGTTAAGTATTGTAAAATCTGAGGTAAATTGGGCACTGTTGTGCTCATTCCTTGAGATTGGTTCCAGGCACAGAATCTTTTCCATTTTTCAGTGCAAGACTTTCTAGTACTAGACCTCCTTGCCTCTAAAATGATATCCATCACTGATTTACTGAGGAATGGTAAAGGAGAAATGATGTAATTAGCCAGGCTGCTAGATTCAGTGTTTGAAGCTGAGGGTGCAAAATTTGTTTCTCCTGCTGAGACAATAGAGTAGGAGTCTGAGGCAGGTGCCATGGGGCCAACAGTTACACACTGTGCAAGAGGTGGCACCAGTGTTGGCATGGCCAGTCTGGTGCAATCAGTATTGTCCTTGATTTGTCTTGTTTGATCTTTAGTAGTACTTTAGAGAGCAGAGGCAGAGGAGGAAAGGCATAAACAGAGCATCCAATTTCCAAGCTTGTTTGTGGGGAGTCCTTGTGCAAAATTTGTCCAACTGATAGTTCTGGGGGGAGGCGAACAGGTCTATATCTGGGCTCCCCCATTTGCTTGTCAACATGTTGAAAATCCTTGGTTCCAGTTTCCACTCATGTGAGTCCATGAGGTTTCTGCTTAGTTCGTCTGCCAGTGTATTTAGTTTTCCTGGCAGGAATTGAGCTTGTAGATGCACTTGATAGCTTAGGGCTGTATTCCACAATGCCATGGCTAGTCTGCAGAGGGGGTAAGAATGTGTACCCCCCCTGCTTGTTTATGTACCACATAACAGTGGTGTTGTCCGTCTTTATCATTAATTGTCCTGGAAGAATGTGGTCCTTGAAGACTGTCAAAGCATTCTGTACAGCTAACATTTCTTTTTGATTGATATGCAGGTGCATTTGACTTGGGTTCCATTTGCCCTGAATGCACTTCCCTGCCAAATGAGCCCCCCATGCATAATCTGATGTGTCTGTCATTAGGGTTTGGGCGGCAGGGGGTATTGTGAATGGTAGTCCCTTGTTTTGGTGGTAGGCCTCTGCCCACCAAAGAAACTCTAGGCGTAGGCAAGGTATGATAGGAATCATTGTTTCTAGATTCTGAGAATGTTGGCACCATAGGCTTTTTAGATACCATTGTAGTTTCCTCATATGCAGTCTTGCATATGGAATTAGAAGAATGCAGGAGGCCATGAACCCCAAAGCTTGTAGTATTTGCCTTGCAGATAGTAGGGGTTTTGTGGCCACTTGTTTGAAGTAGGTTGTCAGATAAATTTGTTTCTCTGGTGTGAGGTAAGCCATCTCAGAAGTTGTATTCAAGCTTGCTCCCAGGAATATAATTTGTTGACAGCGTACCAGGTATGATTTCTTTACATTTATGGTGTACCCCAGACAAGTCAGCACCCTTTGAGCGAAGGCCAGATGATTCAAAAGTATGTCCTGGCTTTCTGCCTGAATTAAACAATTGTCCAGGTATGGGTATATTTGAATATTTATTTGCCTGCAAAAGGCAATGATTGGGGCTAGGCACTTTGTGAATACCCTGGGCACAGTAGATAAGCCAAAGGGCAGTGCAGAGAACTGGTAGTGATTGGAGCCTGCTTTGAAGCATAGGCATCTTCTGCAAGATTCCCTGATTGGGATGTGCAGGTATGCTTCTTTTAAATCAAGTGTTTTCCTAGCATGGGAAGCAACTGGTGAAGAGTCAGCATCTTGAATTTTGGAATCACCAAAAAGGTGTTTAGAGTAGACGGGTCCAGGATTGGATGCCATGAATTGTCCTTTCTGGGTACCAGGAAAAGTCTTGAGTAGAAACCTTGTCCTTTTTCCTCTTCTGGTACAGTCTGAATAGCCTTTATGTTTAAAAGAGAGAGTATTTGCTTTTGAGCCTCTGTCCACTGATTTGGGGATAGATCTGGCCAATCGTTGGGCGTTGACAATGTGTGAAAACGAAATCTGTATCCTTGGGACACTATATTTAAAACCCATTTGTCCTGGGTAATGAGTTCACAGTTTTTGGCCTGTAGACCAATCTTTCCCCCTAAAGGAGCAGTCAATTGAGAAATGCTTGGAAGTTTTAAAGTCAAGTAATTGAGACAGTTTTCCATAGGGGGGAGTCCTACTACTCCCAGATTTGGTAGTGGAAGTCCCCCACTGCTTAATCTTGTGCGTATCCTGGGACTGAAACCTGGGGTTTCTGCTGGGTCTGGGTTTGGACTGAGAAGGCCCAGAAGGAGCAGGAAAGGACCAATTCTTAGAGGACCAATGCCTACTAGATCTTGGAGGCTGAACTTGTAAGAAATATCTAACAGTTTGCATAGATTTAGCTTTATCTTCATTCTTTTTAAGAACTTCCACAGCTTTATTGCCAAACACGCGGTCCTGACTTAAGAGAGCATCCAACAGTTTAGCTTTAACATGATCAGGCAAAGACTGCTCCTTAAGCCAAGCATGTCTTCTGAGTACAGACCCAGTGACAGCAGCCCTGCAAGAGGCCTCTAAAGACTCAAACCCACATTGCAAACTATGTTTTCCAACCTGTTCAGCAGAATGCATCAAATCCTGTAAATCCTTATTTTTAGCACAGTCTGGAATCAACATAATTTTCTGTTTAAGCAATCCAATAATATGTTGTTGATACTTTAACATATGAAACTGTCAGTTTAAGCCTCTAATGGCCAAAGTTGCAGAAGTGTAAACCTTCTTACCCCATCTATCCAGTGCCCTGGAATCTCTATCAGAAAGGGTTGGATTTTTGGCAGTAGAAGCCTTAATGCCCTTGGGTCCCTGTGAAATAGTCTCTGGATCCACAATAGGATTTTTAAAAAGGAACTTGTGAGTATCAGGAACCCTGTAATATCTGTCAGGTTTTCTGGGAGCAGGAGGCAAAGAATCAGGGGCCAAACTAGATTCTGAAAAGGCATCATCAACAATGTCTAGTACAGAAGGTATAGCTAAAGGCCTACGCTGAGGCAGGAGTAAGAAGTCCCTAAGCCTCTTTTTAGAATCAGAGAAATCCTGACTTTCCCACTGAAAATGCTCCCTGAGAGTATGCAAGGTTTCACCAAAAGAAAAATCCTCTGGGGAAGAAGAAGCAGAGGGAATAGAGTCCTCTGCATCAAAATCTTCATAATTAGATAAGGGTAAATCCAGATTATCAGAAGAATCAGAAAAATCTGAATCCTGGTTAGAAGATTCATAAACAAATTCAGTCCTAGGTCTCTTAGAAGAGGAAGGTTGGCTTCCCCTGATTAAAGTTATAAGGTCTTCAGCCATTCTTATCATTTGTTTTATAGGCATAGAGGCCTGAGCATGCGGCCTGGGCGTCGTTTTTTTAGGCAAGGTTCGAGGTTTAGGCTTTAAAGAAGAAGGAAGCGTCGGTTTAATATGCAAGTCCGTAGGCCTGAATATACCCTCAGAAGCCGGTGCCTGCACAGTGGCTTTGGACCAATCCAAGGTAGAGACATCCGCACGTTCCGCAGTTGAAGCATCTCGCGGCATACCGGACTCCGAATGGGTCTCAGTAGAGGCCTGCGAGTCAGAAGTAGCGGGTATCAGGGACTACGAAAGCGCCTCACTGAGTACCGGTGAACTGGCGACTGGCTTAGTTGAAGTGTCATCGGCAGTTTTGGACCTAGGCGGCCTGTCTCTGTCTTTATCTTTGCGCTTTTTTGGAATACCGGTAGTCAGATGGCTTACCGATGGCATTTCTTTATAACTGAATCGAGAACCGAAATATTTAGAGGCAAAAATATACCGACGACTGATAGTGCGTTGATTAAATAAGGCAAAAAAAACGACAGCAAGGTACGTCGTGGTCAGGGCCTAGGCAAGGAATACAGTACAAATGAAAACCTTTGTGAGGTATTTGCTTTCCACAAGTAATGCAATTATTAACTTTTACTGACATCGGTAAGGAGCAAGAAAAAGTTTCCCCAACAGGGTACTTAGCTTTAGTTGAAGACTTCGGTTCTGAAACTCAAAAATGAAAATTTCAGGAGTCGGCCGATCGGCACTTGTGAACTGCTTCGGGCACCGCATGGCAAGAAAGACTGATGTAATGGCATCGGCTGCTTGTTTTATACCCCTGACGACCTGACGTCATGGAAGAAGGGACAGCAACCGATGCAGGACCCAAGACTTTGTTAATCAGGCTGACTGAGGGCTACTGCAAGCAGATAACCCAAAAGTGATGACTGCAGCAATGAAACACGAAGAACACTTATTCTCAGACACAACAGATTACAGATATATTTACAAAATCTTGTGCAAAACAGTTTGGCTCCACAAAAGGGGAACATCCAGGTAACCTCAGATACTGGACTCAAGTTAGATTATATTGAAAAAGAACTGCACAAACTGGATCCAAACAAAGCACAGGGAGGAGATGGAATTAGTAACAATGACTTGAGTACACCAGCAAGAACTTATAGTACCATTACATCTATTATTCACTAGGTCATATAAATATGGGGAGATTCCTCAAGATTAGAGGCATGCACTTATTAAACCTGTCTTTAAGGAAAAGAGGAGTAGGACAAACCCAGGGTAATACAGACCCTTAAGTTTACTTTCATGTTGTGGAAAAATAATGGAGAAGGTAATATTGGATAAGTTATTGTTAGAATTGGATAGGCTGGGACTTGAAACAATATATCAGCATGCATATGTTGAAAATAGATCTATTATCGCCTGTAATACGATGCTTTATAACAATATAATAATAGCTATGAATGAAAAATTGTGCCGTGATGTAATTTATATTCATTTAACTTCAGAATTTGACAGGGTATTACATAAAGTACTGATCAATAAATTAGAATAACTAGGTATTGATGTACTCTTGATAAGATGGACAGCTGCATGGCTTACAAATAGGACATGGCAAGTATCATACAGCAACTGAACAGGTGAAATCCTTGATTACAGTCAGGGTGTCTTACAGGGTTCTATCCTAGGCCCTTACTTGTTTAGATTGCATCTTTCAGACCTAACTTTTTCATCTGAGGTGTACTACAGTCTATATGCAGGCAACCTGAAATTGGGTAAACTGATTACATGTGTTACAGATAAGGCATGTCTGCAAAATAACTTGACTAAATTGACCATTTGGGCACAGGAGAACAATATGCTAATAAAAACTAAGCATATGAGATTTCATAGACATAAATTGAAATTGAAAGGTGAATATTTAAATACAGCTCACAATGATCAAAACTGTAGAGTCATTTAAGTTACTGGGTATATGGTTAGATCTGAGCTATGAGCTTTTCTAATCATATCAACCAATTGGTTAATGATAGTTATAGAACTATAGGTTGTATAAAAAGATTTATGAAGTCTAGGAAATCAAAAATGATGAAGTCATTGTTTGTTAGTTACATTAGACTCAAACTAGAGTATTTGAATAACAATATGGAAACCCTATAAAAAAACAGCCGTGAGTAAACTGGAAAGAGTACAGTGGAAATACACCAAGGGCATCCATGGATGTGAAAAATGAAGTTATTATGAAAGACTGAAATATCTGAATATGTACAGTGTCTCTTACAGATATCTAAGAAGAGATCTTATTCAGGTATATAGGGCATTTAGAGACAACTACCTCTGGGAATATTTGGGTTATCAAAAAGTAGTAAAGAATCACCAGACAACCTGTGTTGAAGATTCAATAGGAATGAGAAGTGTACTAACTGGTTCTCTGACAGAGTAGCTGATGCATGGAACACACTACCAAATTACATCGAAGCAAGGACTAGTTTAGATATTTTTAAGAACAGCCTGGACACTTATTATGAGAACAAGTGTTTTGGTATATTGGCAGGCTAGACTTGCATTAATGCCCCTGATTGAAATATATGTATGTATGTATGTATGTTTGTAAAAGTGCCAGCAGAAGTATTTTCCCTTAGAAGCAGCTGCTATCCAGCAGAGCAGTTCTTGAACAGCTCTCAGCAGAGATTTTACTTCTTACCTATCAACATCAGATCCTATAGATCCTCTCTTTTATAGACCTTTTAGTGTACAACCCTTAGGTTATTCACCCTAAAATAGCTCCCTGCCTGATACCCCCATCATTTGCTTCTTATCTGCTGAGCTACCAGGTGCAAACCTTGCATTATGGACTGTCGGTTTCCCTCTGTTTCCCCTGCCAGCCTGGTGGACATGGGTTTTTTGAGGCAGTGTAGCAACTGCTTCATGTACACTGACAGCCCCTTACTCCTAAATCACTCAAGTACAATTTGCGAGAGATGCTCCGACAATAGGAATCTGGAATCACTGCTCTCTCACGCTGAGAACAGCAACACTAAACAGGTTGTCAACTCACACACCACAACTCCTATTCATAATATGCACCCAACACATAAACCTTCATATGCAGAGGTACTCTCCAGAAAACCTACCTAACACCAGAGACTTCCAAAACACAAACATGCTACACCTAACACAACAGCCAAAGTACCCAATAAACATAAAAACACTGCACCCGTGTCTGACCAAACAAGCTCTTAAGGCAATGCACAACTATTCCAAATGTTTTAGATATAGGTGACTCTATAGTGAGACATACAGGCAGAGTAAATTCAGCTGTATACTATGGTTTCCATCAATGGTCAAATTTCCTTAGTGGACTACAAAATGCTCATATACTCTAACAATGTAAGGACTGTGGAAATCTCTTACCATGTATCTGTGTGTACCAGGTATGCATCTCCCTCTGGGAGGATATCACAAAAAAGCATAAAAGACCTTTTTATGAACATTATCGGTGCGCCTAGAAGACAGGGTTGCCACCTGTCTCTCTTTCTGCAGTTCTGTCCTGTGTGTGTTGGGGGGGGACCTTGAAAATGGTAAATACGTCGATACTTTACAAGAAAAATATTTTCTGACATTTCTCTAAATGTCACAGAAATCTTTGATACTACATTTAAGTTATCTTAACATATAAACTATTACAAATAACCAACATTTAAAGCTTAGCACTTCAATACTGTGTTGCTGCTTATGTAAATGTGTCATAGGAGGTGACAACTGCTTTTAAATCCTTGACTGATCTAATTGCTTTGTTTTGCTATGAAATAAGAGTGTTAAGTCCTCCTCCTTTCTCCAATAAAAACAGTGGACAACAGTTGCACAGCTTTCTTGCCTTTTTATATCAGCTGTTGTGTTCCTGACATCAGCAGGATTAATTGCCATGTAAGACTGATAGTAAGTAGTACCTGACAGGGTAAACTACAGATTTAACTGTGTCTATGATGTATCATGCAGGTGAAGATGAATTCTTGTGCAAAGTGTGTGAGACGTTAAGCTTAAAAAAGTAAGTGGCTTTCCCTTCCTTTGATTCCAATGCAAGGTAATAAAAGTTTTAAAAAGTACAAGGAGGTTTCAGGTACCTACACAATACTGGAACCACACTGTAGGGGGGAAAGACAACGAAGGATTCAGTTAAACTGTAGAAGAGTACAGAGTTTTCTTTTAATATATATATTTTGCATACTTCTTTGTCTTAGTCACCGCTGAATCACAGACATTAGGCTTAAAAAAGTAACTCTGGATTGTTTACCTATTATTGCTCATTGAACAAACTACTAGAGTCAGCTACTAATGATTTGTTAAGATGCACAACAGTTAAATTACTTGAAGTCCATGGAGTGCCATGATTGCTATCGAATACTGGGGAAAAAGACAAGTTTGAGAAACAACTTTTTTGTCATTGAAGACTTACTTCTTGCATAGCAAACTGTAAGCTATTCTTACTGCTTTTAAACCATCAAGTGCAGTGAAACACTGTATTGCAGACGTGAACACTATCCCCAGGATTCACGAAGCCTCCGTGTAAGAGTTATAACTCTTACACGGAGGCTGCAGTTAAACGGAGTGATGTCAGCATGCTCTGCATATTCATGAGAGCATGCTGAATCACACCTAAGTCTAACACGGTCCGTGTAAGACAGTAGGGGGCGTGTCCGTAGGCTGAGCCCTGCAAGCGGACACGCCCCCAGAAGTGTAAACGTGCCCAAAGTAGACACCCACAACAGAGTCCACGGAAATGTGAATAAACACAACACAACACATGCCCCTACAGACTATAAACATAAAAGAAATATAAATGAACATGTCATATTTTTTTTTTTAAATTGTAAAGATGTTTAACCGTGAGTGTGCTCGTTTGCGCGGGCGTGCCTGTAGCGCAGCTACAGTTAGCAGTCAGTGGGAAAGCATATAAGAACTAAATATGCAAAATAAGCCAGGAAGCAATAGCGTAGTGGTAGAGATGTTGGCTGAAGAGCAGGCATTCATGGTTCGAGCCCCCACAACACCAATTTTTTTTTTTCAAAATAAGCAGGAAACGAGTCCCTGACAAATATGTACACATAAAACCCCAATATATGTAAAATGTAATGAAATAGCCCATTTATATTGAAGAAATGTGAGGTAACAAAAGAATAAAAAATGCCAGATGTGCCCATAGCTGAGCTACAGTTTAACAGGGTGAGTGCATGTGCCCATAGATAAGCAGTGGTTTAACTGGTGCAAAATGAGTGCCCGTAGCTGAGCAGTGGTTTAACACGCTAAATCTATGTGCCCCTAACTGAGCTGAGCGTAATATGCGTGCCGATAGCCAAGTGAGGCTTAAACCAGCGTACCCCGTTTGCGAGCTGCGCGCATAAAACAAGCTAACCGACGGGCAACGTTGAGCAAGCCGTATCAAAACTGCCTTTACACAGACACACCCCTCAGCATGTCTAGACAGTCATGAAAAATGAAAAGCAGTGGCCAGGTTCGAACCCAGGATACTATACACCATAGTCAAGGTACAGAACCACTAAGCCATGACAGCAGTACCTAGAAATGCAATAATACAGTTACAGTTGGGAGGGTGGCCTGATGGTCAAGGTGTTTGCCTGACAAACACAAGGTGCAGGGTTTGAGTCTCACAAGGGATAATTGGCTAAGCTTAAAATGGCTCACAAGGGCAGTTAGCCTAGTACTAACCTATGAACATGTACAAATATGTTCTGGAATATTACTTTTAGGGGATGGGAGGGTGGCCTAATGGTTAAGGTGTTTGCCTTACAAACACAAGGTGCAGGGTTTGAGTCTCACAAGGGATAATTGGCTAGGCTTAAAATGGCTCGCAAGAGCAGTTAGCTTAGTACTAACCTATGAGCCTATGAGCCTAATAGCTCATATATAGGAATGAATACAAACTAGAGCATGACAATGCAGGTTTACTGAAGTTGATACAATTCCAAAATGGCCAATCACAGATATGTGCGGGAAAAACAGACTATATAAGTCCCATAGGCGGGAATACACAGCATAAACGATTGTAGAACAGACCTGCAGGCAGAATGTCAGGAGTAGGAGAGGGTAGTCGCTTTTGAGCGCAGAGGTGGGGTGTTGAGGAGTCCAGGTACATGGCCTGGCTCCTAGTCCACAATCATGAGGCCCAACTCATGCATGGCCAGGTCCTCTGGGGAGCGTACAGGGCTGAGGCATGGGACCGGTTGGCTCATGAACTCACCAGTGCCACAGGAATTCCAAGGACAGGTGAGCAGGTCCGTCACCACCATGCGGACCTGAAGAGACGCAAGCAGGACCAACTGAACCTTTGGATCCAGGAGGCCCGGCAAACACCCAACACCCCACCACTGAGTAAGTAACATTTAATTATGTATGTAAAAAGTTAAACTAGCTGATATTATGGAGATGTGTATTCCAATATTACTTCATTTATATTACAGC